>NW_027468620.1:23450544-23452012 GCF_046254945.1 Alosa pseudoharengus | reverse complement strand
CCTCGTCCATGTCCATGTCCATATTCTCCAGGCCCTCAGATAGAGAAACTCAGAGGAGGAAAAGGAAACGCTTTCCAAAATTCCAGCCAGCTTTGCAGCAGCTTCTTCTCTCTTTCTCTTTCTCTCTCTCTGCTAATTCTGGAGGTGGAGGTGGAGGGGGGGGGTCTGCTGGAAATTCAGCTCACCCCCCCCCCCATGGATAATTATACATCTGTGTTAGAGATGTTGTGTATTGATTGCAGCTCCCAGTAGAACCCACTTTGAGTTGTGTTTTTATTCTCTCCATCTCTCTCTCTCTCAGTAGCTGTTTCCTCTTTCTCTAGAAATAGCGAGTGAGTGAGCGAGGGAAAGAGCGAGTGAGAGAGAGAGAGCGAGAGAGTGAGTAAGTGTGAACGAGTGTGAACGAGAGACGGAGAATGTGAGAGGGAGAGAATCTGGCAGGCGGCGGGAGTGTCTCAGCTGCCAATAGCACGCCTCCAGTGGGTCGGTGTTAGCATAGCGGCAGGTTCCCGATGACTCAAGCTCTCATCATTTGCCTCACCTCCCTCCATTCCTGTCCTCTCTCTCCATCTCTCTGTCTCTCTCTCCTTCACTCTTGCTCTCTCACTCCATCTCCCTCTTCCTCTTTTTTGCTCTCACTTGGTCTTTATCTCTCTTCATCTTTATGTTGGTTTGTTTGTGTGTGTGTGTGTGTGTGTGTGTGTGTGTGTGCTCTTTCGCTCTCCTTCACCGTGCGGATAGATGGCAAGGTCACTCTTTCACGCCTCTCTCTGTCTCTCTTTTCCCTCTCTCTGAAGCTCCTCTCTTTCTCCAGAGAACAACGGAACAGAGAGGCCCTGCGGGTCGCAGGTTTAACCTCCTCACTGTTGTGTTCTCTCTCCTTCTCTCTCTCCTTCTCTCTCTATTTCTCTCTCTCTTTCTTTTTCACTTTCTTTCTCCCTCTGCCTTCATGCTCGTCAGTGCAACAGAAAGAAATAAAAGAAGGTCTACAAAATAAATCCTTCAAATACCAAAAACACACAATGGCACAAACATGTTTAGCTTTAAAGATGTCACTGTGCCAACTTAAACAAACATCTGTATGCTCCCTCGGATTGCAGAAAGAGCTATGAAAGACTGCAAAAGTGTAGAAGAGATCAAGAAGAGATGATAAGTGAGTGGAGGAGTGAAAGATGGAAGACCTTGCCATGTTCCTAGGGTGAATTAAGGACTGTTTTATTTTATTGCCAGTGTTCATTGTAAGTGTGTTTGAATTCAAGTGTGTCAACTCTTTGAATGCAAGTACAATAGTGGCCTATACGGTATTTGTATGGAATTGTGTTTGTATATAGTTGGTATTGATACGTGCCAATGAGGTATCTTTTCTGTGAGGTAACTGTTTGAGTTACAACACACACACACATGCGCACACACCCACACACACCCACACACACGCACACACCCACACCCCCCCACACACACATGCATA
>NW_027468620.1:23443044-23445544 GCF_046254945.1 Alosa pseudoharengus | reverse complement strand
CGGCAATTTGCCTAGTCGGTGATGCCTCTTCTAGGTGTCTATGGCAGGGGCGTTTGTGTCTTTTTCGGTGGAATAACAAAAAAGGGAAGAGAGGTGTCAGGTGTGTCTAAATCCACCCCTCCAACACACACACAAACACACACACACACACACACACACACACACACACACACACACACACACACACAGAGCGTTTAATTGCTTTTGCGGTGGTATGCTGGCGTGATGGGGCGATTGGGGGAGGATTACACTCATAATGGGGAGTGGGAATCCCAGCAGGACTCAGATCCCGGGCAAATTCTCCCCTCACATTGTTCTGGTCATTGTGGCTGACCCTGCTTAGCCCACCGGTTGGAGCGCCATTGGAGGATGCATGGTAATTGGCCATTCTCTCTTAAGGTATCGGCTTTGCTGTCACTGGACCTTTTTTAGCATCCCTACACACACACACACACACACACACACACGCGCACACACACACACACACACACACACACACACACACACACACACACGCACACGCACACACAAATTACACAGATTACATACCACATAAAATATCTCTGTCCCTGCAAGTAACAGTTAGAATACAAATATACTCCTACAGAAACAGAGCCCCCCCTTCACTAACATTTTCACCCTCATTCCCACAAACATACCCCACCCCCCTCCCACACACACACACACACACACACACACACACACACACACACACACACAGGCAGTGACCACTGAGTCGAGGGCAGTAGGTCGGCCTGTTATCAGCAGAGCTGCTGCTCTAGTGCTCATGGCTCGTGGGGTGGGCTGATTTTTTTTTTTTTTGCCCGGCGTTAATGGAATGCGGCACTATTTTTACCCCCTGCTCAATATGCAAGGCGAGAAGCGCCTCAATTTCACATCTCTCTTATCTGGGTTCAGGAAAGTGAAAAGTAATAAGTGCGAAAGTCAGATTTTTGCCAGCCTGCCCAGGTTAATTACTGGCATGCTTCTGCCCAGGAGCGCCAGCCCCAGTTATCACAATATCTCTTTCAAGTGAATCCATCCCTCCAACCCCCCCCCCCTCTTCTCTTATTTTTTTTCTCCTTCTCTGTCTCTCTCTATCTCTCTTTCCCCCCCCTCTCTTCTTGTTTCTCCCACTCCCACATAAAGTATGCAGTTAATAGGCAGATTAGACATCATTGTTTTGATGTTACTGGGTGCTCTCTGGAGGTAGGGAAAAAAAGACTCCACAATGTTTGTTTTCTACAGGCAGTTAGGCAGTCTGAGAAGCCATTTAAATTCTCCCTCTCTCTCTCTCTCTCTCTCTCTCTCTTTCTTTCTTTCCCCATCTCTCTCTCTCACACACACACACACACACACACACACACATACACTCTACGACACTTCCTGCATCCAGCTTTGTCCTCGGAACAAGTGCTGGTCAAACAGGCCTTTGTTTGTGGTCAGTCACTCGGCGCGTCACAAAGAGTCTGGGCCCGGACAAAGACCAGAGTGTTTGTGCGGGTCTCGGGGCAGCTGGGCCAGGGAGAGCAGGGGAATACTGATGCAGGCCAGACACACACACACACACACACACACACACACACACACACACACACACACACACACACACACACACACACACACAGACAGAGAGAGTGTGGATAGGCCAATGACAGTCCCGCAGCCTTGCAGACATGTGTCCCATTGACACAGAGTGCGAGCCACCCCATGAGAACTCCACACTGGTTAGCCGTTAGCCACAGCACAGGCTGCATTAATGACCCTGAGTAATTACTCCCTAAACCAACAAAAGCACGCGGTGACAGCCACCAGAATGGACCCTGCAGAGGAGACTGACAAGGAGCCTGAGATTTTGGCCTAGATATTGATTTAATATGAGTAATGCGCATTAAAATTAAACCCTTCTGCTGTGAGTGTGTGTGTGTGTGTGTGTGTGTCACTGAGGTGTGTGTGTGTGTAATTCATTTAGCTAATTATAGCCTAATATATTTCCAAGTTGGTAGATGGCAAGGTGGTGTTGGTGGTGGTGGGGGGGATCCGACGTAAATATATTCAGGAGCTCTTGAAAGCATAAGCCGCTGATAAAATTCCAAAAATGATATTACATGACATTGTCCCCTCTTTCCCCTGTACGCACTAATCCCGTTACCGCCTTGTTCCATTACTTCAATTACTATTATCGGCGAGGGCCGTTTGAATCTTAACAGAATTGCAGAAGGACAAACCTAAACAGAAGGGCAAAACAAAGGAGGGCCGGGTCTTTTGCTGTGCGATGACAGCAGGGTCCGAAGTGGCCCTGGTTTTTAAGAGGGTTTTTATGTATGGCAAAGGGGAATGCAATTGCGGTGGTGGGGTTTGTTGTAGTGTGTGTGTGTGTGTGTATGTGTGTATGTGTGTGAAGTTGCATTCTCCAACATTGTTGTTTTTACTTGTGCTGATGTGGTGTGTGTGTATGTGTGAGGGAGAGAGAACATCAACATGTAGTGGGATTGGTGTG
>NW_027468620.1:23425544-23440544 GCF_046254945.1 Alosa pseudoharengus | reverse complement strand
CCGGGCGAAAAGTGTCGGTGCCATCCTCTGCCCTTCAGAGCCGTTTCCTCCTACGGCCAATTCGGATGCCCCCTCCCCCCTGTGTGCTGTGAATGGGCCTTGACACAAAGAGGGAGCTATGAGAATGTGATGCAGGAGGGGAACATGAACCGCACAATGGCCGAGGTTTTTTTTTTTTTTTTCTCACTTCACCTCACACCAAACACGGCCTTCTTGCTTGTCAGTCGAGAGAGAGAGAGAGAGAGAGAGAGAGAGAGAGAGAGAGAGAGTGAGTGTGTGTGTGTGTGTTCAAAGCTAAATCGGATTTGTGTGATATATTACTTCATAACTCACTCTTGTTCGAATGTCTGGAAAATTAGCTAACTGCCTCTCATTGAAAAAAAAAAAACAAGGGTCAAAACCAAAACGAAATTTTAATTAAAAGCAAGAAAACCCGTTCGACAGGCCCTCCATACCTAACTGCTGTCAGTATGTGCCTGAGAGGAGAAAACACGCTCGAAAAATATCTTTTGCATGATAATAGAAAAAATATATACCAGGTTAAACCCCGCACAGGTGGTGACAATTAACTGCAATTTCCGCAGATTGTAATGATCCATAATTTAGCATGTGAAGCTGGCCTTTCCATGAGCCCCCAGTTAAAAAGTTGTGGGCAGCCCTGCTTTGGCAGGGGCTTTTCAGCTGTTGGTCTTTAGTGAGATTGTCAGGAGACAGCCGTGGGAGGCAGGGGCACAGGGCAGAGATGTGCTGTTATTTCTCCGTGCTGTGTTCTCTCTCTCTCTCACTCACACACTCTCTCTCTCTCTCTCTCTCTCTCCCCCATGAACACTGGCACACCACTGGCACACTACACCAACATGGGCACACCACCCTTCCCCTCCTCTCTCTCTCTCTCTCTCTCTCTCTCTCTGTCTTTCTCTCTCTGTCATGTATGGTATGTACCACAATGCATTGTTAACTTCAAACATACAGCGTTTGGATGTTTACGTATTCAAATGTCTATTTTAAAACACTGACTTTTTTACAATGGCAAGTGGTATGATTGAAATGAACCACTAGCTTAGCCGTCCTGATTGAAATATACCACTAATGTTGATTTGTTTTTCATTAGTTTTGAATTGCAAATATGTGTTGCTGCCCAGCTCTGGGGGAAAAAAAAAGCGTATCAGCATGTGAAAAAAACGCATCCAAACCCCTGATCAACTGATTTCTCCTCCTCATCACACAACGTCCACCCAGCCCCCCCCCCCCCCCCCGTTCTTCCTCCCTCAATCCCTGGAAAGGTTTACATATGGTTTACATATGTGCGTCTTCATGTTGCACGTCTGCAAAAAGTGCCCAGACGCCCACATACACACACACACACACACACACACACACACACACACACACACGCACACACACACACACACACACACACACACACACACACACACGCACACAGACACACACACACACACACACACACACACACACACACACGCACACAGACAGAAAAAAGAAAAACCCCGCCATGACTGCACAAAAGGGGGCTCGGCAGTGTCCGGGGGAGACTTTCTGCCACTGATCGCGGATCGTTCCAGAAACGCCCCCACCCCCCCCCCCCACCCCATTTGTGTGCATTAACAGGATTATCCTACAAAAAACCGCAATGTCTCTGGCCGCCCTCACTGCCACCGAGCCACATAAAGGGCGTGGGGGTGGGGTGGGGGGTTTCGGCTTGTTACATGCTTTGCTGGCTATTGAAGACTTCAGAGAGACAGAGTGAGAGGGACAGAGAGGGAAAGAGAGAATGAGAGAGGGACAGAGAGGGAAAGAGAGAATGAGAGAGAGAGAGAGAGGGAAAGAGAGAATGAGAGAGAGAGAGAGCCCCATCAGAGCCAAACTAGCGGGCAGATAAAAGGCAACGCACCCCACCACAATGCCCACACCTCTCCTCCCCAAAGCTCTCACCACTTCACGTCTACATCATCATCATCATCCCTCTCTCTCTCTCTTCCCCCCCCCCCTCTCTCTGTCTGTCGATCTCCTGGGATGGGTAAAATGGTGAATTATCCCAGTGAAGAGACCCCGGGTTTGTGAGGGGAATTAAATGCGTCTCCCATGTCCATTTTCCACCATTTGGCGTCGTCATCTCTTATGGATTGCCAGTTCTTTTGGGTCATCGCTTGACCCTGTGTGTGTTTTGGATGAGGTGGGGTATGGTGTGTGTTTGTGTGTGTGTGTGTTTTGATGAGGAGTGGTAAACTGTGGTGCTGCAATCCGAGATGCTGGGTGCAGGTACGGTCCCCTTTTAGTGGTGCTAATTTGTCAGGGTCAGGCTTGCGTTCATTAGCTCGTGATAAATATCCATTCCATCTGTGTGTTTGTGTGTGTGTGCATTTGTGTTGGTGTGCATGTGTAAATGCTAGAAAGAGTGAGTGCGAGACCATGTGCTGTGTGTGTGTGTCCTTTCATCAGTGTGTGTGTGTGTGTGTGTGTGTGTGCTTCTTACGTGATTGAAACCCTCTGCTTGTTTACCTGCTTTCATCTGGTATGCCTTTCACGGCACTTTGTCTAAAATGCTTTTTATTTAGCAAATTTATCAGGCGTAATTATCCCCAATGATTCGCTCGCCTTTGACAGCTTTTTTAGTGCGCTGGTGCGGGTTGTTTTTCTTGCATACGGATGAACTTTTAAAACACGTCGAGCGTATATGTTGGCAAATGGAGCTCAGGGATGGCTTTCATTTCACGTTTTGCTAATTGATCATTCTTACCCATCATTATTAGAGGCCTCCTGTAATAGGTGCATCTGTTCTTTGTGGACCCCGAGGCCTTGATGGCTAAGATGGTCTCTGGGCCCGTTCTGAAAGAGAGAGGTTTTTTTTTTTTGTCGAAGTGAGGGGAATGGAACACGGATGGGAGTAGATTCTCTGGCGTGCTCAGGGCTTCTGCTGCTGTCACTGCCGTCGTGACCATGGTGTTGGAGGAAACCTGGAGTAATTAGTTTCCAGGCCAACCTGTGGAGGGTCTCCTTGGAGCTGTGCTGTGAGTGAGCACTCTCAGGTGGATGCTGAGCGATATGCCCCCCCCCCCCCATCCTCTTCGCTCCCCACCCCTGTCTCCATACGACCTTGCTGGAGACGCGTCCGATAGCACTGCTGTATATCCTCACTCTCTCTTACTCTCTCTATTCCTACTAGTGTTTTGGGCACAGATGCTATCGCTTTGTGTGTTACTAACTGCCTGGAATAGATTATATATTTTTGGGGTTTGTGTGTGTGAAAAACACTTGTGAATGGTAGTTCGGATCGATCGGTGTATTTGTGTGTGTGAAGCTGAATGTGAATGAGTGAAAGTGTGTGTGTGTGTGTGTGTGTAGCTCTGTGAATTTGTAATAATAACTAAATAAAATAAATGGATAAAATAAACCCAATCGTTTGCGACTGCGTGCCTCAGATATACGTATGTGTTGCAGCACAGCATCCATCTGACACATTTAATGTTGAAAGGCTTTCCGTGGCACTTCCACTTTATTATCTAATCTTGTAAATGAGCCGGTGGAGCAGGCCCGAGCACAGTTAATGAGATTACACATGCATTGTGAGGGAAATCATAGGTCATTGTCGAAGTGCCATTGAAAGTCAATTATTGTTTTAAATGTTCCTTCACCGCCTCTGTTGTCTGAATACTTCACTCAACATCGGCTAAGTGATTTTTTTTTTTCAAATTTCTTTTTATATGTTGAATAACATTTTCGCAAATTTATGAATTTTTTTGTAGCTTTTTTAAGGGGGATGTTTGTCTGTTAGACAAAAAAAACAACAACACATACATAGAAAAAGCACAGTAAAGTGTGAATATGAAACATATGCTCCTGGTGGATTAGAAGCAGCTGATTCACACAGCCACACATCTAAAAAGCCAGTGAATGTGCTGGTGAAAACACACCCATGGGCTTAAGATTTTAGGATGCACACACACTCTCTCTCTCTCCCTCTCTCTCTCTCTCTGTTTCTCTCTCTCTCTGTCTTGTCCCTGGCGTCGGAGCAGGACTCTGATCCGTCTGAGCGTTATAGTTAACACCCCTTTTTTATTTTGGCTGACGTTCCTTGTGGTGTGATTTGTTTTTGTTGCTCTCTTCTTCCTCTCCTCCAGCATGTAGTACAAGAACAGTGTTTTTTTCGCTCCTTCCCTGTTTCACACTCTCCTTCTTTATTATTATTTATTTATATTTAGTTTTGTGCTCTGTCCGTCCGTCATGCATCCTTCTGCGTGCCGGCACAAGTGTGTCCAGGGCTCTGCTGGGAGACGATGGGGTTGTTTGGTTTTCTCTCCGCCGGTCTGCTGATAGAAAATGGCTGCGGGGACTGACGGTGGAGCCAAGCAGCCGGCAGAAGCTGTGCTGCTGTGGGCCTACGGCTACCACCTCGGCCCCCCTACCGCCGCCACTGCCGTGGCCTCGTCACCGGGACAGCCATAGTGCTGCCGGGCCTCAAAGGAGTACCGTCACACCGGTGTGACGGGAATGTTGAGAAATGAACGTTCTAAAGAATATCTGGGTTCATTGAATTCAACATAGAATTTTAGAACCTTCAATTGTTGCGGAACTTAGAATGTTCAAAAACCTACACCTTTAAGGGTTAAACCCCATGCTGTTACTGCTCTCTCTTTTCCTCCTTAACGCTCTCCTTTTCTTCAGAGCCCCGATTTTCTTTTTTTAATCAGAGCTGTATTTAGTGCTATGTGATACTTTTATTAGGGAAGTCGACTCATTGGTGGTGGGGTTTGTGCGGGGTGCTGAGGACACGTGTGTGTGTGTGTGTGTGTGTGTGTGTGTGTGTGTGTGTGTGTGTGTGTGTGTGTGTGTGTGTGTGTGTGTGTGTGTGTGTGTGTGTGTGTGTGTGTGTGTGTGTGTGTGTGTGTGTGTGTGTGGCTGCTTCATGAATGATTAAACTGAAATCGCTAGCCATTTCACCCTGATCTCTGTGTGTGTCAAAATGGAGTATAAGGGGGAGTGTGTGTGTATGCATGTGTGTATATGTGTTCTCTGTGTGTGAGAGCTCAAATGTACTGGAGCTTACTCGGCACTCTCTTTTAACTCTCTTTTACAACTCTTTTCATTTTTTCCAACTCCTTTCAGTTCGGTTACAAAGCGAAATAGTCATTTTCAATCATTTCCTTGCAAGTGAAATGCTTTCAAAGACTGACCGTGCCCCCTCCCCCCCCTCTTTCTCTCCTCTCTTCAGGTAAAGATGAGCCCAGCAGCTACACTTGCACAACCTGTAAGCAGCCGTTCGGCAGCGCGTGGTTCTTGCTGCAGCATGCCCAGAACATGCACGGCTTTCGCATCTACCTGGAGAGCGAGCACGGGAGTCCCCTCACCCCGCGCGTGGCCGGAGACTGCGCCTCCCAGCCGCCTCTCCACGGCATGCACCTGCCCGAGGTGAGCCCCTTCAACCTGCTGCGGATACCCAACTCCGTGTCGGGGCGCGAGGGGAACGTTGGCGTTGGCGGCGGCGGGGGCGGTCGCTTCCCTCCAACCCCACCGCTCTTCAGCCCGCCGCCCCGGCACCACCTGGACCCGCACCGCATGGAGCACCTGAGCCCAGAGGACCTGGCGCTGGCGACCCACCACCCGAGTGCCTTCGACAGGGTGCCGCGCCTCAACCCCATGCCCCTGGACCTGCCGGCCATGGACTTCTCGCGCCGGCTGAGGGAGCTGGCCGGCAACAACGCGGGCTCCACGCCGCCGCTCTCGCCCAACCGGCCCAGCCCTATGCAACGGCTGCTGCAACCATTCCAGCCGGGCGCCAAGCCGCCCCCGTTCCTGTCCACTCCGCCGCTCCCGTCCATGCAGTCGCCCTCGGGCGGCTCCCAGGGCACCCCCACCTCCTCGTCTCAGCCGGGCCCGCAGCTGACCCAGGGCTCGCAGACGCTGCTGCAGCAGCCGCCGCAGTCCACCACGCCGCTCAACACGCCCATGAAGTCGTGCGAGTTCTGCGGCAAGACCTTCAAGTTCCAGAGCAACCTGATCGTGCACCGGCGAAGTCACACGGGCGAGAAGCCCTACAAGTGTCACCTGTGCGACCACGCATGCACGCAGGCCAGCAAGCTCAAGCGCCACATGAAGACGCACATGCACAAGTCCTCGCCCATGACGGTCAAGTCCGACGACGGGCTCTCAGGCACCAGCTCGCCCGAGCCGGGCACCAGCGAGCTCCTGGGCAGCGCCAGCAGCGCCCTCAAGTCAGTGGTGGCCAAGCTCAAGAGCGAGCGCATTATCCGCGAGAACGGCGAGGAGGCCGAGGAGGAGGAAGAGGAGGAGGAGGAAGAGGAAGAAGAGGAGGAGGAGGAGGAGGAAGGCGAGGAGGAGGAGCTGGAGAGTGAGTGTGGCGGCACCGGGAACGGCCGCAGCAACAGTTACCCATTCGGCCTGAGCCTGGAGGCGGCGCGGCACCACGAGAACAACGGCAGCGGCATCGGGCTCCACGGGCGGTCAGTGCTGGAGGACGGCATCCCGCGCTCGCTGCCCGAGGTGATGCAGGGCATGGGCCTGGCGGCCAGCATGCAGCATTACAGCGAGGCTTTCCACGCACACAAGCGCGGCGCGCTCGGCCCCAACGAGCACAACGACACCGCGCACCGGGACCTGTGTGACGGCGACTCGGCCATGGAGTCGGACCGCGTGAACGAGGGCTGCGGCTCGGCCATCAACGGCCGCGGCTCGTCCCCCAGCGAGGCGGCCGCCGCCGCCGTGGGCCTGAGCAAGAAACTGCTCTTGGGCAGCCCCAGCTCGCTCAGCCCCTTCAGCAACAAGCGCATCAAGATGGAGAAGGACCTGGACCTGCCCGCCATGCCCACCATCCCCAACTCGGAGAACGTCTACTCCCAGTGGCTGGCCGGCTACGCCGCTTCGCGCCAGCTCAAGGACCCCTTCCTGAGCTTCGGGGACTCCCGACAATCGCCTTTCGCCTCGTCCTCTGAGCACTCCTCGGAGAACGGCAGCCTGCGTTTCTCCACGCCGCCGGGCGAGATGGACTGCGGCGTGTCCGGCCGCAGCGGCACGGGCAGCGGCGGCAGCACGCCCCACTTGGGGCGGCCCGGCTCCAAGGACGGCCGGCGCAGCGACACGTGCGAGTTCTGCGGCAAGATCTTTAAGAACTGCAGCAACCTGACGGTGCACCGGCGCAGCCACACTGGCGAACGGCCGTACAAGTGCGAGCTGTGCAACTACGCCTGCGCCCAGAGCAGCAAACTGACGCGGCACATGAAAACGCACGGCCAGGTGGGCAAGGACGTTTACAAATGTGAAATCTGTCAGATGCCTTTTAGCGTGTACAGCACCCTAGAGAAACACATGAAAAAGTGGCACAGTGACCGCGCCTTGAACAGCGAAATCAAAACTGAGTAGCGAGAAGTAAGGACAGTGCGAAAGGCACGTTTTTTCTTTTTAATCCTTCTTCGCTAAAAGTAAAAAAACCCATCTCTCCCGTGACGCCCTTGTAGATTTGTCCTCCTACCCCCCTCTTCCTCTTTCGCTAGTCCAGTGGAAGCTAAGACAACGTGCTTGGCACCGGCACACTCTGTTTCATTTACGTTGAATGCATGATCTGTATCGGGGCAATACTATTGCATTGACGCAAAACTTCGAGCCTTTCTCTTGTGCAATAATTTACATGTTGTGTACTTTTTTTTCTTTTTACTTTCCCTTTTTGATAATTAGACAGCATGCATGGTATGTTTTTTGGCTAATTTGAGAAAAAAGAAAAAATTGTCCCTGGTTGGTTAGTTGTTAAGTAACTGTGTTGCTGTTTTCTTGTTCTGTTCTTTTATTTAAAAAAAAAGGAAAAAAAGAAAAAAAGACCATGCTGCATACATTCTGTAACACATATCATGTACAGTTTTGTGTTGTAACATGGAGGACAACAGTCTAACACTTAACCCTCTATGGATGGGTTGGGAATCGCACTTAAAACTGATCTTTCAAAAAGATATTCAGTCCACATAGGGTGAAAAAATTTGAATTGGCCCCGTTACGAATTTAAAATCAGTGACAGCCTTTTGCAATTCTTTCAGAAAAAAAAGAAGTAGTCATTAAGATTCAATTTGTACTATCATTTGGTAAAACAAACAAAAGAAGAGTGCCTTGGATATCTTGAAACTGCATTGGTTAATATTCCTATCTACTATAAGCTTGGAGTCTCAGATAAATACTGGAAAACGGATCCATTTGGTCCTCAAAAAGGTTCTTGCATCAAGTACCTGACTGCTGCAGTCAACTGTGACTAAAGAAAGAGTAATAGTAATGAAAGAATCTACGTAAATTTCTAGTTAATCATCATTTAGCTACCTATAATATTGTATACCTTTTTTGAAAATGCTGAGGTATTTTGTTTGTTTTATACACGGTACATGCAGTATTGTGTGTAATCAAATTTAGGTGTTATTTCTTTGTATTTAGAGGTACTGTGTTGACAGTGGTACAGGCTCTGAATAGACAACAATAAGCTGATGTGACACTCTCTTGGGAGGTTTTTGCCTATGTAGCCTCACTAGCACATGTTAATGTCTTGTTGAAGGCAAAAGTGAGATGTGAAAGCATGGTAATGCTATTGAAAAGCCATGTCACTAGGATCAAAACAATCTAGGCTAGATCTGGTCGATGTTCCGCCTGGACATTGGTCCCCAACAATGCATCTGAACATTTTTTTTTTCTCTGTCAGTGATGATTAACTAAGAATTTACCTGCAGGTCTAAAGAAAAAAATGTGTTAGTCATAGCCACAGTATTTATTCCTGAGTTCCCTTCAAAGAAAGAAATGCGACGCAAAATATGGCAAGAAAAAGAAGTGAAAATCCATTTTTTTCTCCATATTTCATATGCTGTGTGCTATTTTGTGTTTGACATTCTGGAGGAGAGCTCTATTCATCGTTGAGTTACAGCATCCACCCACAGGTGATGGTGAGAAAGCACTTGTCACTCGGCCCCGACAGTCTGTATCGCTTGCTCTGATTGGTGGTACAGAAGCTGAGTATAAAAATGTAAACTGCTTGCTTATAGGACAAAAAAGTGCACTGTTCAATTTTCCCAGTTTACAGGTATTCATTTTTGTCAAGGGAAAAACGTATTGTAATGCTTACAAATAAAATTTACAATGTCATTTTTTATTATCATAATGAGGATTAGGGACAGAGAGAATTTGCTGCCACCCCACTTGCCCCCCCCCTACCCCCCCACCCTCGACAGACACTCCAAGAGAGAGCCCCACTCCATGACATATCTGTACGGTGCCCAGGGCATAAACTCCTTCGCTAGACCATGAACGATTGAAAAAAGTAAATAAAAGAAAAACACTTGCTGCTTACACTGCAAGGACATTTTTTGTACAAATCTTTTTTTAAGTATAAATATTAAAAAATGACTTTTTGAAATAACACTTCATTATCTTATTAGGGGAAACTATATTTAAGTTTGTTGTTGTTTCTCTTTCCTCTCTTTGTCTTGGTGGTGTACAAGACTCGATCACGGTATATATTAAAATGGGAAAAAAATCTGTGACAGTTTTTTTTTTTGTTTTGTTTTTGCCTTGGCTCTTCACAGGTCTTCAGGTCGAATTAAACTTGCATTGGGGAAAGGTTTAAGATTATATATAAATATATAATAGAGATCTTAAATATAGGAAAATGCACACTCATGTCAATTCCTATGCTAAAACACATTTATGGTCTACTTTTTCTGTATTTCTAGAATGGTATTTGAATTAAATGTTCACCTAGTGTAGCCACTATAGTATTTATATTGAGGCTTGTATTTTTAACTGTTGCTTGTTCTCTCTGAAAGGTATTATTGTACCTTTTTTGGTAGTGGAAAAAAACAACAAGCTGCCACGGTATATTTTTTTAATTTGGCAGGATAATATAGTGCGAATTATTTGTATGTTTAAAAAAACAACGGAAAAAAATCCAATAAAAAACATATGTGGCATTGTATAAAGACAGGCCATGAGATGGTCACTCCTGGAGGAGTCCTTTGCGAATGTCCACACTAGCTAAAACAGGTGGTTGTACATATCTTCTGTTGGTTTGTTTTTATTTTCTTTTGTTTTTTAAAAAAATTCTCCTCTGCTGCCATTATGTAATGCAGTAATGCAAGCTGATGTTGGGTTGTTCTGTAGTGTGCTTTCCTGTCCTTTCACCTATTCCCCTGACTACATTCCAGCATCTTAAAGAAAACAAAAAACTTCATATGCAGTAAAGACCAGTAAATAAATGACAAACATGGAAAAAATAAACAAATTACAAAAAAGAATCAATGTTTTGCAGGTTTTTTTTTCATTGCCAAATCCTAAATGGTGCTTTATATTTAGATTGGGACGACTTTCATATGCAAAGCATATTTAAAAATGATATGGATCTAATGGGTAAGGCCGCTTTAGTTGATACTTTTTTGTAAATGGCAATGCGGAATATTTTGTTATCAGCCTTTTCTATTCTTGTTCTGAAAGCTGTTTGTTGTAACTTGAACTTGAACTTTATCTTTTACAATGGGAGTCACTATTTATTATTACTTGTGTGCTCTGTTCAAAACAGAAGCATAGAATGGATCTTTTTTTGTTGTTTTCATTTTTTGGGTTGTTATTATTTTCTTTTTTTAAAGAATGGCCAAAGGTCATTGACAAATCTTGCTTTTTTGTTTCTAGTCTATGTTAAGTTTTATTGGAGAAACCACTGTCTGTGTTTTCTGGCAGTTGTCTGCATTATCCTGTTCACACACCCATTTTGTCCCTTTATTGAAAAACAATTAATAAAAAAAAATAAAGTACACATGTGTTTGCTTGTTGGCTAGATAGTAGATGTCAAAAGACAGGCGGAATGAACAGCAGAGGTACAGTCCCTCCTGCCCCATATCTCTTTTTGACACACACACACACACACACAGAGTAAGAGAATTATCGCAGGAGCTGAGGGCAAAGGCGGCAGTCTTGCTGGCGGAGTCTTTGCTCTCCTCCTTAGCCTCTACCGAGATCCTTACGCATGTTTGTTTGCTAATTAGGGCAGATCACCCATCTTGCACCTGCTAACCTCTTAGGCTCAGCACTGAGCTGTCACTACCTGTTAGCTCTAATCACCCTGCATATGTGTGTGTTACTTCAACTCTAGGCTCGCCTCCACTGCAGATATTACACACCCACACACACACCCCACACACACTTACTCCACCCGTTTCTGTGACACTGCTTTCTAGGCTTTCCAGCCTTTGGCAGAAGTCTCCCTTGTTTTAAGACAGTGACTGGTGTTCTGGAGTTAGCTACTAAATCTGTCAAAATGCTGTCCCTTTTAAGGTTGAAAAGAAAAGCTTCTAACAATGAGTCATCTGTAATTCATCAGCACGGTGGAGGTCGACTGAGGCTGAGAGACCCTCGCTTATTTGGCCTGTTGCCTTAATGATGGCCGATAAAAAACAATGCATTTGTGTTCTCTACGACAACATGCAAACAAAGAGGTGTCCATTATGTGCTCAGAGGCTCCAACAGCCAAGCCTTCCCTTCCACTTTCAACTCCACATTTTTGTACAATCTATTAAAATACAGACTCATCTGTTAAAAACCACCTCATGCAACAGACAGAAGCATTAAAATGAGCAGGAAAATATTCTGTTCACAGCTTTTTTTGCGGAGTATTGTGGTGGGAAATTAATTCTCAGTTACCGGTATAAACCCATGAACCGCGGGTGTGCCCATATAGGTTTACGGCGCTGCAGAAGCCCATTTATGTGAAAAGCATAAACAGATTTGTCACTGTTATAAAAATCTATACAAGCATGACCCACCATCCCTGTAAACTCACACCAATTATCCAATGGCTCAGAAAAATACTGTGGTTAGTGGTCATGTTTTCTCCTTTTTCTCCCCCCCATTTTTTGGTCTACTCGGGTCTTTGTGGATTTGCCCTGGAGGTGCCCGCTTGTCGAAACTTGATCAAAAGTCATCTTTGATCCCAGGCTTTATGGTCTTGTCTGCAGACACTGTACATTGGTCTTTGTCCAAGAAAGAGAGCGCGAGACGGAGAGAAAGAGAGAGAGTGAGAGATCGAGAGGTCCACTAAGCCGGGTGCAGAGGCTCAAAGTTGTTCTCCTGACAGATTTCAGCCTTTGTTGTTTCCCAGCCGCTCTCCGCCGTCCCCTGGTTCCGCTCAAAAAAAAAAAAAAACTTTTGAAAGCAGGACGTGGAGTGCATATGTCACGAATCCTGGGAGCATTGGCCTCTCCCATCCACTCTGCTCATCACTTCGACCATCCTCGTAGACCTGGCTTCATTTACAATACGGCGTGGGTGGTCAAAGAGCTCAAAGTAAATGCGACTTAATGGACACTGACCATCACTGGCCATAACCGTGTTTATGGCAGTGAGCCCAGGACATAAGTCTGTCAGAGCCAGCGGCTGCGGTGAGCCGAAGAGGGCACTAAAAGAAGCTTTACTGCAGAGGTGGGAAATGACTTCTTCAACCTTCCATCTGCTGTAATTAAACACATCGGCGTCAGCATTCTCCTCAACGGTGGACGAAGCAGCTATGATGAGAAGCGGAACTTCAAAAGGAGATAACACAAGGCCATGGTGAACTCCATGACAACAGACATTTGGAGCATTGTGGAGCTCCTCTGTCTGACTTCATGAAGTGCTGGGTGATGTCAGAAGTGGGGCAGGCCCTCAGCAGGACACACACGAGAGGGGCTGGAGAGGCTGTGTGTACTGAGGAGGCCTTTGGCCCTGACTGGTGGAGGCCGGAGCTTTCCAGGCCTGTTGTTAGCAATGCTGAGCATAATCAAGCTCTCGTTTGCCGTGCTGTAAACTTCACCATTAATAAACACAATCATCTTCTCTCCTAGTATCATCCCTTTATTTCCATCTCTCTCTCTCTCTCTCTCTCTTTCTCTGTCTCTCCTCCTGTCTGTTCTTCACCTGATTCACTCGCTCGTTCTCGCTCCTGCCTGCTCTCTGTGCGCGGCCGGCTGTCAGCGATCGTCGGTGCGAGTCATTAGGAACGGACACCTGCTTTCTCAGCGGGGGTCGCGAGGTGCCGCCGGAACTTGTACCCCGACTCCAATCTCATTAAAGTCCGAATCACTCACATTGTTTTTGCCCCCACCCCCTCCTCTTCAAGTGCAGGACAATAGGTAGTTAGGCACAGGCATGTGCGATCCATGATTAGATTTGTGAGGGATAATTAATCACAAATGGTGCAGCCGTGAAGAAGAAGGAGGAGGAGGAGGAGGAAGGGAAAAAACAACAAAAAACATGAATACACCCAGCTCTCCCACACAAACACACACACACACACCCCGCCAGCACAACACCGTCCTCATTTGAATATGTGAGTACTTTAATAGGCTGACTGATTGATCCCAGGTGAGCACTTTGTGGTGGAGATTGCTCTGCCCTTTTGGTTCTTTAATAAACAGGCCCATGATTGGGCTCCTCTCCTCTCCTCTCCTCTCCTCTCTGCGCTCCCACCAGCCGCTCCATCTGGGTAAGCAGTGCGGAATTCAAGGGCGGGGGTCGAAGTGGGTGTGGAGGTGATGAGGGGGGTGTCACGCACACATATGTGTTACATATGAAGCATGCTCTCTCCCTCTCTCTGTCTCTTCCTCCCTCCCTCTCTCCCTCTGTGATCTTTTTGCTTTCCTAGAACATGGGGATGGTTGCCCAGAATACGTTTCACCACTGAATATTCAGGGTCATCAACTGTGAATCACTAGTCCTGTAAGTGGCGTTAATGTCAAAATGTGTTTCTTCCTTGTAACACTGTCATTGAAGGTATTGCAGGAAATATGAAACCATGAAACAAGTATTCCCATCAAATGCAAATGACCTCAGTGTATCGAAACCTGAACTTAAAGTCTCTGGACCAAAGATGAGACGTGCTTGATTGCCAGTGTTCTTGAAATCATTTTGGCTTTACTAAAGAGCCATAAAATGTGCAGTTTTTGACAAGTGGTGAAAATAGAGCAGGTCATGGTTAGGGGTAGGTTTGTGCGTTAATGGTACTACATGTGTGTGTATGTGTGTGTGTGTGTGTGCGTGTGTGTGTGTGTGTGTACAGCTTCTTGCTGTTGAACTTGAGTCATCAAGCAGCAAGGCCAAAGTTCACCATCTTATCAGTAGAGCCTTTGCAGTTGTGTGGTCATCTCTATGTGTTTTTGTACCCATGTGTGTGTGTGTGTGTGTGTGTATGTGTGTCATAAATTCTTCTGCCCCTTCTTTTTTTCTCTGTCTCCCTCCTTCCTGTACTCTTTCTCTTTCTCTGGAATGGAGCGAGCGAGCGGGCAGGCGGGCGACATGAGTGTGTAATCGCTGGCCTTGTCCTGGTCCGCACTGTTTGCTGAGCTGGGGAGGTTAAAGTCTATAGATAGTCAAGGAGCCTGGAATGCAAGGTGTGGACAAGTGAGATAAAACTGAGACCGGGATAGAGTGGTTCAGGGAGACTGGATAGAGGGAGAGAAAGAGAAAGAGAGGTGGTGGTGCCGGGGGGTGGGTGAAGAGGAGGGGAGAAATAAAAGGGTGAAGGGTGGTCTGCCCGGGTGAAAATCAGGCTCACTGTACGATGGAAAAAACTCCTCCCTCACAACCTTTCCTGTCTTTCTCTACCCCCTCCCTCCCCTTAGGTTCAAATTCATTGTCAAAGTGGCATGTGGCTGAGGTGAAAGCAACAACACCTTCCTGCATAGCAGGAATAACTCTCACTCCAACCCTGCCCTCTTTCACCCTCTCTCTCTCTTTCACCCTCTCTCTCTCTCTCACACACACACACACATACATACACACTCACACACACACATAATCTCTCACATGACCTTACCTCAGAGACATCAGTGACCACAGTACACTCAGAACACTGATATTTCCCGGTATGACATAAGTTTGTGAGGTGGAGAAGGTGCAAATCTACAGGCTGGGCCGGTTGTGAAGTTATGTCTTTAGGGTCCTCTTAAAGCCTGGCCATCAGGCATGTGTTGTGAC
>NW_027468620.1:23420544-23423044 GCF_046254945.1 Alosa pseudoharengus | reverse complement strand
CTCTCTCTATGTCTGTGAGTAAAGGCAGCCAGGGGTTAAAGGTCACACTTCCAGGGCCGCAGATTAAGTTTCACATGACTGAACACCTTTGTTGGGTGGGCCCAGCTAAGAGGAAATGTCTGGGGAAGGTGATGGGGGGTCTGCAGGCCTGTGTCTAGTGGAGGGATCAGTGCTCCACTCCCACCAACCCAACAAGCTCAGACAGGGGGTGAGTTAGTGACGGGTCTGAGTGTGTATGTGTGTGTATGTGTGTGTGTGGTGCTATACTATGTGCATGTCCACATGCTAGCTCATCTGAAAGGGGAGGTATTGAAGTTTGCACACTGTGTGATCAGGTTGATCCTAAGCATCTCAGGTCCTTTTTGTGGGCCACAATGTGTCTGGTACCACACGCAGCTCTGAATAGCCTAAGGAGTCTAACAAAGGGAAATCGTGTCTTTAATTAAAAAGTGTAACAGAAGGAGCTAAAAATGTGAAATGCTGAATGCTTTGCTAAAGATATAATATGAGTGAAAGTGATACAATTAGATCTGATGACCACCAAAGATGTTCCCTTCAAGTTTTTTTTAATTTTAGTCCATGTTCTTAATAAGCCCAAGCTGATGTGATGCTGTTGTGATAGTAATTCTCTAGACATGTTCAGTAGATGAAAGGCTACATGCTACAACAGCTTTCTGAAACATTCCCTCTATTGTGTCTTGGTGTGTGTGTGTGTGTGTGTGTGTGTGTGTGTGTGTGTGTGTGTGAGTGTCTGTGCATGCGAGTGGGTGTGGTCATGCTTGTGGGTGGGTGGATGGGTGTGTGTGTGTGATCGATCATGCTTGACCGTGACTAAGAGTGAGAGTGACCGTGTGATTTTGCGTGTGTGTGCGTGTGTAATGGTAAAGACTTCAGTTACTTCCTGAGGACAGTAGTACAGAAGCTGCTGGGGTCAAAGTTCACTGCCCTTGGCCCTTCATGGCTTTCCCTCCGCAATCGGGACAAAGAGTTCTATGGGGGCCAAGATAAGATAGCAGTGCGCTAAAGGCACAGTCTGTGTTTGTCTGTCTGGCCCACGTAGAAATCCCTCAAATCACATGATCTCATTTCCTCTCCAATGTCCAACCTGGGGACGTGAGAGAGAGAGAGAGAGAGAGAGAGAGAGAGAGAGAGAGAGAGAGAGAGAGAGAGAGAGAGAGAGAGAGAGAGAGAGAGAGAGAGAGAGAGGAGAGAGCGGAGAGAGAGAGAGAGAGAGAGAGAGAGAGAGAGAGAGAGAGAGAGAGAGAGAGAGAGAGAGAGAGAGAGAGAGAGAGAGAGAGAGAGAGAGAGAGAGAGAGAGAGAGAGAGAGAGAGAGAGAGAGAGAGAGAGAGAGAGAGAGATACATGAGGTCAAGGGCTTGCATGAAATCATCCAGCAATGAAGCAATTGTGCATTCAGACTGTGTGACAAGTCCACACAGAATGTGTATGTGTGTGGAACGTAAGTGGAAATAGGGTTTGTACATGTATGTGCATAGTAGAATGTGTGTGACAGAGAGAGGGAGAGGGAGAAGGGAAGAGAAGGGAAGAGTTAGAGAGACAGAGAGAGAAGGAGAGAGAGAGATAGAAAGAGGGGTGAGGAGAATAAGGGACAGTGGGAGTGTTACAGGATGGGAAATGAGAGAGTGAGGGAGAAAGAGAGAGAGACAGAAAGAGGATTGAGGGAGATAGATGCAAGTAGAGAGATTGAGAGAGATAGAGAGAGAGGCAGAGATATAGAATGATAGAGAGAGGGAGGTAGAGAGAAAGAGAGAAATGGTCAGTGCAGCTCCGTGAGGTCAGTGTAAGTGTCTGGTGGCCCCCGGCTTGTGTGTGTGTGTGTGTGTGTGTGTGTGTGTGTGTGTGTGTGCTGTGACAGGCGGAGCGTAGCGGTGCGAGGGTGAGGGTGAGCGATTCTGTGTTTACACAGCCAGCGCCGGCACGGGCCCCCATCACCGGCGAATTAATTTGATGGATCGATACTTCCTTCATCAACATTTTCATTTCCTGCAAAACCCCCCCCCCCCCCCCCACACACACACACCCACACCATCCGCAGGGTAGAGGAGAGGAGGTGGGTGCGGGTGTGGGGTGGTGGTGGACCCATTAGTTGTTGTGTCCTCTGCGCAGCAAGCTGGTGTGAAGATGACACGGCCAAGGTCGCACTGGCTGCAAGGGGAAAAAAAGGGAGGAGAGAGGGGAAACAGAGAGAGAGAGAGAGGAGAGAGAGAGAAGAGAGAGAGAGCAGAAGGGGGGGGGCACACTGACAGGTGAGAGATGTTTATCTTGCTGAGGACCTCCAGGGGAACTCTCCCTCAGGCCCCACTCGCAAAAACACGCAATGTGTACTGGCCTGTCCTGGGGGATCGATATGCTTCTCAAAAAAGGATGTGCATATGTGTGTGTGTGTGTGTGTGTGTGTGTGTGTGTATGTGTGTGTGTGGTGTGTGTGTCTGTGTGTGTGTGTGTGTGTGTGTGTGTTTATGTGTGTGTGTTTATGTGT
>NW_027468620.1:23407424-23420344 GCF_046254945.1 Alosa pseudoharengus | reverse complement strand
CCCGCGGAGAGTGTGTGTGGTGTGGGGTGGTGGTGGACCCATTAGTTGTTGTGTCCTCTGCGCAGCAAGCTGGTGTGAAGATGACACGGCCAAGGTCGCACTGGCTGCAAGGGGAAAAAGGGAGAGAGGGAAACAGAGAGAGAGAGAGAGAGAGAGAGAGAGAGAGAGAGAGCAGAAGGGGGGGCACACTGACAGGTGAGAGATGTTTATCTTGCTGAGGACCTCCAGGGGAACTCTCCCTCAGGCCCCACTCGCAAAACACGCAATGTGTACTGGCCTGTCCTGGGGGATCGATATGCTTCTCAAAAAAGGATGTGCATATGTGTGTGTGTGTGTGTGTGTGTGTGTGTGTGTATGTGTGTGTGTGTGTGTGTGTCTGTGTGTGTGTGTGTGTGTGTGTGTGTTTATGTGTGTGTTTATGTGTGTGTGTGTGTGTGTGTGTGTGTGTGTGTGTGTGTGTGTGTGTGTGTGTGTGTGTGTGTGTGTGTGTGTGTGTTTGTGGGGGAGCATAAGCATGTCACTGTGTGTACGATGTTTGTCTTTTCATGAAAGTAGTTTTCATTACTCTACAGTAGGTGCGTGCAGTATATGTGTGTGTGTGTGTGCGTATGAGCATGTGCATGCCACTGTGTGCTTCAGGATATTTGTGCTTTCATGAAAGTAGCTTTCATTCCTCAAGCTGTGGACATGTGTGTATATAATATGAGTGTGTTTCTGTGTGTGCGTAAATAGTATGTGTGTATGTGTGTGTATATATTACATGTTTGTGTGTGTGTGTATGTGTGTGTGTGTGTGTGTGTGTGTGTGTGTGTGCATTACATGTGTGCTTGTCTGTGTGGGTGTGTGCAACCCATATACTTATCAGGGTGTATTTTCAGAACAGAGGCTTCTTCAGACAGTATGACCAGACCAATAGATTTATCTGAGTTTGGGTCAGGCGTAGGTCATCTCCCCTGTGCGTCTCTCAGTAGGCCCAGTAGGCTTCTGCTGGCTAGCACAACATGTCTCCCAGCCAGTCAGCGCTGACCGGGGTCACGCTGGTCAAGACTCTGGAACTCCTTGAGACACAGAGAAACATAAACACCCAAAGAAAAAAACACAGTGAGGAACTCCGTTTCATTGAAAACAACTCCAGCAGGGGACAAAAATATATATAAGAGCAACTACTATCTAGAGTGTAGGTACAACTACAACACAAGGCTTGGACATGATTATGTATAAGAGTATTTTATTTCTTATTTGTGTTGTTGGCTGGGGATAAACAGTGGTCGTGCTGTGCTCAGTATGCGGGTAGCCTCTCACTCCTCTCCTGCTGAGATTCTCTCTCTCTCTCTCTCTCTTTCTCACACACACACACTTCTCTTAGCTGTGCGTTGTGTGGCGCGGCCACAGTGTAACTCGATTTTCTGGCAGCGCAGGTGAATTCTCAAATACCCTAGCTCAGCAGATTTTTCTTCTTTCTTTTTTTCCCCCCATCTAGTTCGTTCCTTTTTTGGGGGGGGAGGCTTGTTAAACTCAGGTAAGCCTTTGGGCCTGCTGTTCATGTAATTTTTAACCTTTCTCTGGTGTGACTTTATGAGTCCAATCCTTACATGTCCTAATTATTTCTGGATGGCGTGTTGGGAGAGATCCTCAGTCCCTCTCGCTGTTTTTTTTTTCCTTTCCTTCCTTCTTTCTCTCTCTCTCTCACTCTTTTTATTTATCTGGCCAACTTGGCATAATTTAGCTGAGATATGGGTCCAGACACGGAGCTGCACGGTGAGGCTCTGCGATGCTAATCCAGGCAGACATGAGTGATGAGAACTCCATTCCCACTAAAACACAGCATGGACAGTGACCCACCTGTATGTGTATTCATTTGCAATTGTTTGTGTGTAACACTACAATAACACTCATTTTACATCTGTTACCTCTGATGTTACACACAAAATCTGTTGTTCTGTATACAAGTGCATCTGTTGTTGTGTTGCTCTTCTGAAGGTGGGAGGTTCGTGCAAAGACATGGAAGGAGAAGCGTTAACAGTGATACATTACTGTAGGTATTCCGGAGAATGGATCAAAACTAGGGGTGATTGCGCACATTTTTTGTTTGCGGTGAAAATTTCCAGTCGTTTTAAAACAGGTGTAATCCAGACTGTGGTTATAAATAATTAAAGCTTTCAGAAACAATGGAAAGTATTCAAATCACCATTTGTCTTGTTTATTTGTACCATGTCTAAAGCAACCTTTAGCTTCGTTCGCCTTTTGATTGAATGCTACCATTCCGTTGTGGGTACCGCAAGTTACATTAGAAGGGCGAAGAAAAGCGCTAAGTACGAGATGAGCTTCAGGTTTGGTAAATAAAACATCAAGCGAGAAGGTACAGCGAGTGGTTTACGCGGACTGGCGATGGCAAACGCAATGTAAACGCGCCAATCTTTGTCCATCTGCCTGAGAGAGCCTGTGTTTGCACATCCAGCTGAGCCGCTGAACTCCTCCCTTGACTTGTGGCCCCGCTGGTTAGAGGGAGCTGCTGAGAGACATTAATCTCACATTGGGGAGACATGCGAACACGCCTGAAGGCTTCCACGGGGTCGCCGCCTGCCTTACCTCTTGCCCTCCTTCTGCAGGCACACTTTGTTCCCGAGTGTCAACCCCTGCTTGGCCCGGGACGGCTTATCTCACGCTTTTTTTTTATCTCTCTCCCTCTTCTGCTCTACCTCTCTTTCTCTCTCTTTTTTTATTTTTCTCTCACTCTCTCTCTTTGTGATCTTTCTTTTTTTCTTGCGGCTTTCCCCCCCCCCCCTGAGAAGTCATGCTCTTGCTCTCTTGCTAAGTTTCTCCACACCCTTTGCCCGCTGGTGCTGGTCACATGCTTGACCTGTTCGACTGGCCTGTGCCACGCCCTGTTCCACATACCTCATTGCTCTGCCTAACCCCCCCTCCTTGCCCGCCCTGCCCTGCCCTCTCTCTCTCTCTCTCTCTCTCTCTCTCTCTCTCTCTCCCTCTATCTCTATCTGCCTCACGCCTGTCAGTTGGTGCTGAGTGAGTTCTGCTCCACTGTGGCCTGGCTGCCAACTGGCCTGCCAGCGTGAGTAAATACATACGGCGGCACGCAAGCCCGAGCACAGCCCCCCAACCTCAAGCCCCTGGCCTGCCCTGCCCTGGCCTGCCCTGCCATGCCCTGCCGCGGGGACAAAGAGAGAAGGAGAGAGGAAGAGTGGGTGAGAGAGAGAGAGAGAGATTAGGGGGGGGCAAGAAGAGAAGAGAAAAGAAGAGTAGAGAAGAGAGAAAGACAGGTAGGGATAGAGACAGCTATACTGTAGACAGAGACAAAAAGAGAGAGAGATAAAGAAAGAGTGAAATGGGGTGTGAAAAAGAATTGCAAAGAAAGGGAGAAAAGACAAAGTTTGGAGAGAAAGAAGGGGAGAGCATGAAAGAGAGAGGGAGATAGAGAGCAGAGGAAAAGTGAGAGAGACAAGGAGAGATGGGCGAGAGAGGAAGAAAGAGAGTTTGAAAGAAAGACAGACACAAACAAAAGGAAGATGAAGCTATAGAGGCAGCTAAAGGAAGAGAGAGAGAAAGAAAGAGAGGGGGGAAGTCAGGGAGATGGAACGTGTGTGTTAGATATCCAGATGAGGAGAACGCTATGAGAGCGAGTTTATTTACCTATCCTCCAGCTTTTGTGCCGGGCTAGGGACTTGATTGGCTCCCTGTCATTAGAGAGCATCGCTATTAAACATTCATCCGCTAGATTAAAAAGCGGTGAGTCCTTTTATGTCACTGAACTTGCGCACTGGAAACAATTACCCCCCCGAAAAATAACAAAATTATCATAACCGAGCCTGTGCTTGCCAAGGCAAAGGCCAGATAATTAGTTTGAGAAAGTGTGTTTTCATTGTGCAAGCCACACATGCAGATGGGCCAAATTGCCTCTCCTTGGTTCTTCTCATCTGCTCTCTCTACAAACAACCAGTTTGGGGTAAAAAAGCTTGTGATTCTTTTCTCTTTTTTTGCCTTTTTATCCTTTAAGATCATTGCCTTCGCTTACTTTGCCTTCCTTTGCTTTGCTAGTGTCAGTTTTTCCATCATTTCTCTCTCTCTCTTTCTTTCTCTCTTCCTCTCTCATTTCATCTTTTCTTCTCCTCTTTTTCCTCTCCTCATTAAACCGGCGTGGTAATGAACGTTTAATGAGAATACTTATAAACCAAATCAGACCTGATTTTATTTATTTTATTTCCTCTGGCAGATCCATACATTCTCCTGGGATGTGTTTTATCCTGAGAGCCCAGATATGTGCTGTGTGTGTATGTTTGTCTTTGGGGTATGTGTGTGTGTGTGTGTGTGTGTGTGTGTGCACGTGTGTGGTATTTCAGTTTAGATAGCATCTCTATAGGGTTTTAAAAACAGGAACCTGTTCAGTCCACATGCTGTACATTTCAGCCCTCCATAACTGGTCTGCTCATGAACAAACACATGGAAATGTGCATACGTGCTTATGCTCATACCCTCTCTCTCTCACACACACACACACACACACACACACACACACACACACACACACACTTGTACCACACCCCCCACCATCAATACACACATACATACACACACACATACCCGCACCATCCCTATAGGGGAAACTGGTAATGAAGCAGAGCAAGGCTTTCCCCGCTGTTGCCACTTCCTTCATTGCGAGCCCACTAGTGGCAAGAGCTGCAGTGCATTGTGGGACTGCAGTGTGTGATTGACATGGGTCCTCAGCACTGGGCGGAAGGGTCAGGGGCAAACTGTGGGCTCGCAGAAGGGGGGCAGGGATTGGTGTGGTGTGTGGATGTATTCATGTGTGTGTGTGTGTGTGTGTGTATGTGTGTGTGTGTGTGTGTGTGTGTGTGTGTGTGTGTGTTTGTGTGTATCTGTGGGTATGTGTGTTTGTGCGTGGGGTTGGGGACACCAGTGCCTGCTGCTGCCTGTATCCTCAGGGCTCCAGGTTTGAATGTCAGTTTCTCTAATAACGGGAATCGGTGAAAAGGTCAACGGCAGTCGCCTGACCACAAGAGGAAGAGGGGAGGGGAGAGAGAGAGAGAGAGAATGGAGGAGATAGAGAGAGTAAGATAGAACAAGAGAGGGGGAAGAAAAGGAAAGAGTGACTTAGGGAGAGAGTGAGGGAAGGGAAGTAGAGAGAGAGAGAAGAGCATAGGAAGAAAAAAAAGGTGGAGGAGAGAGAGAGGGGGGGGGGACGCCACGCCATGCCAGAGGCGGAAATTGATTGTCTGGCAGAAGGAAAGGAAATGAGGAAGAAAAAGAAAAATGGAGAGCTGGAGAGTGTGGAGGAGAGAGGACGGAATGAGTGAGTGAGTGGAGTGAGGGAGAGAGAGAGAGAGAGAAAGAGAGGGAGAGAAAACGAGGGAGAGAGGGGTGCTGAAGGTGGAGGACAGGAGGGTGTCATGGTCAGATTCAGCTATGCATGCCTGCTTTTTAAATTACCGCCAGGGTTTTTATCGCTCTCCCCTCTCTCCTTATCCTCCCCGCTGACATCCAGGCTACCTGCGCGAGGCCTCCCAGCGCTTGGGCTTCCAGACTCGACCGGCTGCTCCCTCCCACCCTCCCGCTCTGCCAAACACAAACACGCAGAGGTCACGGAGGATACGACAGGGCTGCGGACATGCTGCTCTCTCGCTCTGGCCTAATCTACAGTAATCAAAGCCTCTCTCTTGCTTTTATTGCGCAGTTCAAGTTCAAGTTCAAGTCGCCAAATTGGAATAACTGCTCGTGTGGCCGCGTTGCGAAAGAATGAAATAGATGTTAAAAAAGCAAAGGTAGAAAAAGATTTGGATGTGTACTTCATTTATGTGTTTTTTTTAACTCTCATATACACATCATTTCACAGAAAGGTCGTTAATTCCACGGAAAAGTCTGGAATAGTCAGTAATATCCAATGATGTCATGAAAATATTTGGATAAGTACAATCAAACCACTGTAGCAGTGATTGAGCCGGTCTGTTTTCTGTCTTTTGACAGCTACTGGCGGTTTAGCTGGTTGCATGGTTGGGTAGTTGTGACTGGTAGTCTGGGCGGAGGGCAGGTTTCCAGTAGAGAGGCCGTAGCGTAGGCAGTGACCCCCTTCTCCACCCCTCCCACCCCCATCTCCCCACCCTGCCTCCCCTGCACTCCAGAGCCCCAGGATCAGGTTACTGCCGCCGGGGAGGCCTGGCTCTGGCAGGTCAAGTGGCCCGGTCAAGGTCACACTGTGGAACGCTGTGATCTGGGAGCAGAAGTGAAGGGTGGGAAGGTGGGGGATGGTGGCGTTGGGCTGGACAAAGACCTCAAATCTCTCTGACCCCCACGCCCAGCTGAGGCCATTCCCACACTCCCCCCCCCCCCCCTTCGCTTTAGGTTTTGGGTTGCGCTCAATTGAGAGTCGTGAGACGACGACAAAGCTACGGCACAACACTCAAACACACTGTCAACCAAGCTCGAGCAGAATTTGTTTACCGCGTTGCAGGCTTCACACAAACTGACCCACACAGTGATGTGACGGACACCTTTCAAATGCTACCCCGAACACTGTCGCCGAGAGAGAGAGAGAGAGAGATAGAGAGAGAGAGATAGAAAGAGAGAGACAGAGAACGCATGCGGTAACTGGAGGAATAAGCAATTAAACTCGCCGGCCTTTTCATCTGAAAGCATCTTGCAAACTGAACTCCTTTGTTAATGAAAGTGAATGGCAGGTCAACAGCCGAAAGAGAGGGGGTCCGAGGTGAGACCCAGGAGGTACCAAAACAACCCTTTCATTCCACACTCCAGCTCTGATTAACCAAGAGACACTCTCCAGAAGGACAGCCAGGAAAGGTTACCTGAGAAGGAGAGAGAGAGAGAGAGAGGGGGGGGGATAGAGAAAGAGAGATAGCCGGAAAGAGATGACAGACTGCCAAAAGGGTAGGGAAAAAGATTAACAGAGGAGGCAAAACATAAATGTTGGGGGAACAGGATATTAGCGAGGTGGAATAATTATGCTAACACGGCAGCAGTGGTAGCGGTGGTGGCTGTGGGTCTGTGTGCTCAGGTCCGGTGGCGATACATTAGCTTAGACAAGCGCCATTCATTTTGCATGGGGGCCGCCTGCAGTCTAAACTCAGTGATGGATCAGGCCATAATGACATCTCTTTCTTGTCTTCCGCCATGGCGCTGAGGATGGGGGTACTGGGTTGCTTGGCTGGTGATGGGGTTCTGGGGGTGGTGGAGCGGGGTATCGGGGGTGCTGGTGAGGGCTGGACGGGGTTGTCAGGCCTGGGCTTGTCTGGGCTGGGGGGTCAGGGCCCTCGCTCTCTCTTTGCCCTGGAGGGGCTGCTGCCACTGCTGGCAGGCCTATGCGGCGCCCCCCGTTGACAGCGCACCATTAATTACCATTACACTTCACTACAACCCCCCTCCTACACACACACACACACACACACACACACACACACACACACACACACACACACACACACACCTCTGTTCCATTCACATCCATTCATCCCCTTCAGCCCTTCCCAGGCCTGTCTATGGCCAGGGGCTCAAAGGCCTCAGAGCTGGCAGCCAAACCTCAGACAGAGCGCCATGGGCCAAGGTGGACAGAGGGAGGGGAAGTAGGAGAGAGAGAGAGAGAGAGAGGGAGAGAGAGAGAGAGAGAGAGAGAGATAAGGTGAGAGTGAGAGTGCTTTACAGGCACAGAGAAAAAAGATCTAAAAAAAAAGATCTGACAAAAAAACAAAGCTGAAACCCATTTTATTGGAGAGAGGAAAAATATGCTGAGCGCCGTCAGAAGGAGGGAAAAAAAGTGTGAGAATGGACGGAAAATAGGGGTATGTGGGTGCGTGACTGACAGACAGAGAGAGAAAGAGAGAATGGAGAGAGAGAGAGAGAGAGAGAGAGAGAGAGAGGGAGCCAGTGAGAGGGAGAGAGAGACAGCCTGCCTGCCTGCTACTCCCGTCGGTCTCACTAGCTAATTGAATTGGCTTGTCAACAAAGCCGTTGTCATTCAGTAAGTGAATTTGTTGTATTATTGCGCGTCACAGCTGCTGCAAATCGCCAGCTATTTCCTGAAGGCAAAGGAAGGCCCCATGCCCTGTCAGAGAGAGGGAGAGAGCGAGAGAGAGAGAGAGGAGAGAAGAGAGAGAGAGAAGAGCTAAATGAAAGACAAAAAACACAACAAAACATCACATCAGACCCACAGCAAATTAAAAAGGATTGTGTGGATGTTCGTGTGCTTGCATGTGCTCGTGTGTATGTGTGTGTGAGTGTGTGAGTGTGTGCGTGTGTGTGTGTGTGTGTGTGTGTGCATGTATATGTGTATGTGTGTCTGTGTGTATGTGTGTGTGTGTGTGTCTAATTGCAGTGGGTAATGTTTCTCTTTGAGCCATACCTGAAAGGTAGATGAAGCATTGGCACAATGGAGATGCCCTCTGGTTCTGTGGGAGTCCTGTTGGCTGGACCGCACATTTTCACAGGCGTACACCCGCGTGCGCACACACACACAAACACACACACACACACACACACACACACACACACACACATACAAACACACACACACATACACACACTGTTTCTCTCCCTCCTTTTTCTCATCATAATGCCACAATGTCACAGATTGCATTATTTTTTGCGGCAGATTCCAACCCATTGTCAAATGTTTTCCCTCTGTGTTGCTGCTCTGCCATCTTCTCATTCCCACACACACAGACACTAACACTCACTCACACTTTTTCAAAGCTCTTCACACAGTGTGCATTACAAACACATAGCACATTAGTTATGTCAGTTATGTCATGCACATGTCATGCAAAAGGCACTACAACCACCAAAAACACTTCCCAGAGTGACTCATGAAACCACAACTATACAAAAGGCAATTCCCCCGCAACATTACTTTGTCACTCAAAACACAATGCATTCAAATGCATATATGATTTGTTGCCATATCCTCTATTTTTGGATTTCATTACTTGTTTGTTTGCAAAAAAAAGAGAAGGAAAGGCTTTTTTTACATTACATATTACTATGGCAATCATATAAATCTGAATGGCTGCAATATATGATTCATGAGAGCCCCATTGTACAATTTATAGTACAATGACAAGTGTTCAGTTGCTTTTCATCTCCAGTGCAATTACTGAAACTTCAGCCAACGGTACAGCCACTAGAATTCTACTGTAGCTTTCATGCTAATTCATGGTAGCCTGGGCCTAGATGAACCTATTAGCAAATTTGAATTTGCTCTGCAGGTCCAACTGGAAACCTTACCACTGAATCTGATTTCCAGTTCACCAAAAACTCAGAAACCAATCACAGCCTAACAGCTTGTCCAGCATAAGGGGAGTATAGTTCGCAGCGCAGCTCTGAAGGAGGCGTTAAATGACATTACGTGCATTTTCTTTGAGACTGAGTAAACAACTGCATTGAAAACCTTTGTTTACAAGCAAGATGTGTTTGCTATACTTCAGAAACGATTGGGTAACTTTAATGAACAGTACCAATTTAAGTTTAATTTCATTGTTGGTTATGCCCCTTGGAACAAGAATGAAAGCTCTCCAGATCCATTCTCAATCTGAATTGAGATTTGAAAAATCTACTCTGGTGTAGTAGGCTAGGTTCACGGTGTTCGGTTCAGGCTACAATTTTCATGCACTTAATGTTTGCTGTAACTTCTCTTATCTTGAATCTTTAAAAGAAAATCGTATAGCATATCTTACCCACCAATTACATTTTCCATGTCCCCACATTTGTTTCAAGCAAAGCAGCAATAACGATCTGCTGTAAGCACAATACTTATACTATCACTGAGTGTGCTACATTTACTGTAGTTGAACTCCAAATTTTGAAAGAAATTGTGACTCAATGCAATTGTATGAAAGTGATGCGCAAGTATCCACAGTTAACACCACACCCATGCTAACATGTTGAATGTGTAGGCTTAAAACGGTAAATGTAAAATTTATGTGACAGCTTTTGATTTCTTGTCCATAACACTATTTTGTTCACACTTTAGCTAGTGAATGAGCAATGGCATGGTCATAAAGCTCTTCAGATGGAGATTGTCCCTGAAACCCCCAGGAATTGTACAGTAAGTAGCGAGGCCTAAGTGTAGAATGCACACAAACAATACAAAGTTTTGCAAACTTTTGAAGCAATTTGAAATAGCAAGAATACTCAAGCCAAGTTCAAATTCTTCTGTTGTTGAAAATATTTAAGATCCATGTGACCCTGATATTAAAAGCACATTCTTTTCTTGAGGCTTTCACATGTCCAGCACTGAGAGGAAGTAAAAGAAAGAGAGCAAGTGTGTGTGTGTGTGTGTGTGTGTGTGTGTGTGTGTGTGTGTGTGTGTGTGCTGCCACAGGATCTCCTCAGGACAAGCTCCTCTGACCCCCTGTGCTCTGTAAAGCCACAAGGGCCTGAGTGACGCTGGGCAGCTGAGGCTCACTCCTCTCTCTGAGTTCCCTCTAACCTCTCCTCTCCTCTTTTCTCTCTTTCCCATCCTCTTCTCCTTTTAGTCTTTACGCTCATCCTCTCCTCCGATCTCTTCTCCTCCCCTCCGATCTCTTCTCCTCCCCTCCGATCTCTTCTCCTCCCCTCCGATCTCTTCTCCTCTCCTCCGATCTCTTCTCCTCTCCTCCGTCTACTCTACAATCCTTCCTACTTTTCTTCTCTCTTTCCTCAAACCGCCCTTCTTTCCTGTCCTCTGATTCTTGCCCTCTCCTCTCCATCCCTCCATCACCCCTCTTACACACCTCCTCCACCATCACCTCCACCTTTCTTCTCCTTTCTTTCTTTCTTCCTTCCTTTCTTCCTTTCTTCCTCCTCTCCAGGCCTCTCTTGCCAAAATAGTTTCTCTTCTTTCACCAACCCCCTCCTCCTCCTCTGACTGTCCCTGCTGTCCTGGTTCTTTTAGGCCAGGTCTTACACAGTTCAAGCTGCTTTGCCCTCTTGGTCAAATACACAAGGCAGGAATGTGTGTGTGTGTGTGTGTGTGTGTGTGTGTGTGTGTGTGTGTGTGTGTGTGTGTGTGTGTGTGTGTGTGTGTGTGTGTGTGTGTGTGTGTGTGTGTGTGTGTGTGTGTGATGTATGTACGCGTGTGTAATCTCTGTTTATCTGTGTGCTTGTCGGCATGATCATCCACCTCACGGGGTGTGTGTGTGTGTGTGTGTGTGTGTTTGTGTTTGTTTCCATGGCACTGCCACCGATCATGATCCTCAAGATCCTATGGCATACACATGCCATGTCGAGCAGAGCCATAAAAATGACAGTTGCTGCACTTGATACTGCTTAAAAGCTTTTACTTCAGAAGCATGATTGTAATGCTAATATACTTGCTTTTCATTTTATACAGCTAATATGAATAACAGGTATCAAGTTATATGCACTTTCCTTCCAGTAATAATTTATATGCAAGTATTTTCATGCTTGTGTGCTTGTGTGTACTGTATGTGTGAGTCTGAGAAAGAATCTGTGAGTGTGTGTGTGTATGTATGTTTGCGCTGTGGAGCTATATCTGTGTGTATGCATCCTCCAGGGTGCTGTGTCCTTTCTGTCGAGTCTCTGATGTATGTTTAGTGTGGTTTTGTGTGTGTGTGTGTGTCTGTGCCTCAAACTGATTGCACATATGTGAGCTGTGCAGTACCTGCAGAAGTTACATCTCATTTTGGTCTTGATTCGCTGGACATTGAATTGTGAATATTTAGACTTCTGTATGGATGTATGAATATTACTAAATACAAATAATTAAATTAAATGCTACTCAGTTCTATTCTCATCAGCTTGTGTGTGTATTTGTGTTGACTTAGGTAAGTGTGCATAGTATAGTATAAGTATAAGTATATATACTCTTTTGATCCCGTGAGGGAAATTTGGTCTCTGCATTTATCCCAATCCGTGAATTAGTGAAACACACTCAGCACACATTGAAGTGAAGCACACACTAATCCCGGTGCAGTGAGCTGCCTGCAACAACAGCGGCGCTCGGGGAGCAGCAAGGGGTTAGGTGCCTTGCTCAAGGGCACTTCAGCCGTGCCTACTGGTCGGGGTTCGAACCGGCAAACCCTAAGGTTACAAGTCCGAAGCGCTAACCAGTAGCCCACAACTGCCCTGGCTGCATGTATGTGTGCTGTGTTTTCTGTGTATGACAAATGAACGTGAGTACAGTATATGTGTGTAGACATAATTGTGTGTGTAGGCTTGATTGAGTGTGTGATGTGTGCACATATAAGTTAGGATTGTATGAGTGTATGTGTGTGCGTGAGTGTGTGTGTGTCTGTGCGTATGTGTGTGTTCAGGGTGCATGTATGTGTGTCTGAGCGTATGTGTGTGTGTGTGTGTGTGTGTGTGTGTGTGTGTGTGTGTGTGTGTGTGTGTGTGTGTGTGTGTGTGGGCGCGGGCGTGGGCGCGTGTGCACAGGCTGAGGTGCGGGTGATTATCTGCACTGGGATCTGGAGGCCCCTGCCATGGTCAGTCTCAGCTGAGCTGTTTGAGCGCACGGCTTTTAAAAGCACCGAAGGCCACGGCTTGATTACTGGCCAGTCACACACTAAGCTGCTGAGAGTGGCCACATGACACCTCTCCTCTCCTCTCTCCCCCTCTCTCCCTCCTTCTCTCTTCCTCTCTCACTCTTCCTCTCTCTCTCTCTCTCATTTTCCACCCTGCCTTTTAGCCGCCGTACCCTTGCTAGGGCCTGACAAGGTTATGCCAGTGTGCTCTGAGTATCTATTGATTTCCAACAGCAAAGATCCCCGAGACCCCGGATAGGGTGGGGCGGAGAAAAAGACAGAGAAAGAGAGAAAGAGAGAGAGAGAGAGATACAGAGAGAGGGGCAGGGAGGGGTAGAGAGACAGAGGAGGAGGAGGAGGAGGAGGAGGAGAGGGGATTTGCCGCTTCAGATAACACTCTTGTCTTTATTCTTTAAC
>NW_027468620.1:23397424-23402424 GCF_046254945.1 Alosa pseudoharengus | reverse complement strand
TTTTTCATTGTGTCACGGGTTGCATTCTGTATGCAAAGCAGACAGAGCTGCCAGCCCCTAAAACCTTTGCAAATCAATTTGTCTGTGAAGGCGAGGCCGACGGACAGAGAGAGGGGAGAGAATGCACCTCTCCCACTCTTTTTTTGGGGTGTGTGTGTATGTGCATGTGTGCGTATGTGCATGTGTGCGTATGTGTGTGTGTGTGTGTGTGTGTGTGTTTGTGTGTATGTGTGTGACATCATTGGCTTTGGCACTCATGTCACTTAGAACAACCTTAATGGATAATTGAAAAAAAAAAAAAACAGACCAAAAAAAGAAAAAAAAAGAAACGTGCATTAAAAGTAAATAAATAAAAAAAACAGGACATGAAAAGTTTAACCCGTTCTCTCCTGACTCCCACATGCCACTCCTGCGAGCTTAATCACCCCCCCCCCCCCCCTCTGGTGCACAGTCGTTTAATAAATGCAGGGAAGAGATGTGATGCCCCCATTGTTATTGAGCCCCCTCAGTCATAATAGCCATGACACAGTACACTGGCCCTTAATGAATACCTATTGTCCAAATAGTCCAGCAAATAAAACAAAGATTAAAAAAAAAACATTCAACCCTGCCACAGACGCCTAAGAAAAACAGAGTGAAGAGATAAAACCCCTGGGCTTGGTGACATGCCCCTTAAAAATATGTACTTGAGTCTTTGCAGACGCTGAAGGTCACAGGGAAAATTTTTACTTTTCCCCCATCGCTCTCTCACACTATCTATTTCACTTACTTACTCTCTCTCTCTCTCTCCTCTCTCTCTCTCTCTCTTTCTCTCTCACACACACTATTCTAACCCTTCTCCCCCGTTAAAGATATGTGGCATGTACCCCCCCAGTCATGAACACTGGGGGCCATGTTGAAGTGACGTCCATCTCCCGTGGACCGGGCTGGACTGAGGGGATGAGTGCAGACTGTGGCGGACATGAACTCCAGCGGGCGAACGCCAGTGTTTGTGTGAATAATGTGCGCTGATTAAAACCATGCGTGTCTATGGAGAGTCTCTGGGCAAGCCTGCTGTGTGACAGAGAGAGAGAGAGATAGATAGACAGAGAGAGAGAGAGAAGGAGAGAGAGAGACTGAGAGAGAAAGAAAGTTCATGGTCATGACGATATGTGTGACTATTGTAAAACTCTCTGTGGGTGTGTGAATATGCACTGTGTGTATGTGAGACAGATATTTCAGGAATGTCTGTGTGCAGGAGATCATTTAATAGTGTTAATAATTTAGTTTCTGTTTGTGTTAAGCATGTGCTTAATACCTGTGTGAGCGGATTGATGGATGCCTGTGGTGTGTGCATGGTCCTGCGCTTCCTTGTGCACACATGGGTGTGTTTGTATGTGTGTGCACCTGTGTGTGCGTGTGTGTTTGTGTGTGTGTGTGTGTGTGTGTGTGTGCGCGCGTGTGTGTGGATGTGTGTGTGTGTGTGTGTGTGTGTGTGTGTGTGTGTGTGTGTGTGTGTGTGTGTGTGTGTGTGTGTGCATGTGTGTGCGTATGTGTGGATGAGTGGAGGACAGTGTTTGTGTCTGGGTGAGGTGTAGATGGGTTGGACTGACCTCTCCATAGCTGCTCTGCGTGGCCGAGCCTCTGAGCCCTGCTGAGTGGATAGCAGAGCTGTTTGCTGTGATGTACACAGGCGTGAATGTGGCCGCAGTTAACCCCTCTCTCTCTCTCTCTCTCACACACATACACATACTGTACACAGACACTGACACACACACACACACACACACACACACACACAGAAGGCGACTCTGGGAAAACCACTCTATCTGCTCTCTCTGTAAGCACTCTCTATCTGACTTCCTGTTTCCCTCTCTTCTCTCTCACTTTTTCTTTCTCTCCATATTTATCTATCTATATATCCTATTTATTTATCTGTGTTCTATCTATTCTTTGATATCTATCTCTCTGTTTATCTTCCTTTCTCTCTCTCTGACTGTCTGTTTCTCACTCTCTCTATTTCCTACATTTTCTATTTTCTCTTCCTCTCCTTACACTCCATGTACCTCACCCCTTTATCTCTTCCTAAATCCATTCTTCCTCTCCCTCCCTCCCTCTCCCTCCCTCCCTCTCTCTCTCTCTCTCTCCCTCCCTCTCTCTCTCTCTCTTCTCTCTCCCTCTCTCTCTCTCTGTCGCTGTGCCCTGGCCTCAGTGTCCCTTTGACACAGTCCAAGGTCGTCGCCCTGCACCCAGTTTTATTTATAAAAATCAAAGCCTATTGATCAGGGAAAATAATAACGGGACACTTTCATCTCTTCTAGTCCCATCTTGTAATGGGGGTGTCCTACCCGATCCTGCAACCCCCCCCCCCCCCGCCCCCCCACACACACACACACACACATACCCCTCCCTAGTGGTGGCTCATTTAATTGCTTGGAGCATGACAATTGAAAGGGAGAGTCGAGAAAATTTCAAGGAGTATTGATCACGTATAGTCTTCCATTTCATCAAGCCGTTACCCACCCCCTCCCCAGCCTTCCTCTGTCCTCTTCCCCCAATTTACAACGCTAATTCGGCTTTTAAAGTGAGCACACAATGTCAGTGTGTGTGTGTGTGTGTGTGTGTGTGTGTGTGAATTTGTGTGTTTATATGTGACAGGTAATGCACTTGTGTATGTCTGTGGGTGTGTGTTCATATAAAGAACACAGCATGTTTTATGTTTGTGTGCACATCTATGTGTGTGTGTGTGTGTGTGTGTGTGTGTGTGTGTGTGTGTGTGTGTGTGTGTGTGTGTGTGTGTGTGTGTGTGTGTGTGTGTGTGAGAGAGGGCAGAGGGCTACACATGTGTGCTAGTGTGTGCGCGTCCGAGCGTGCGCATGTGTGTGTTTGATCCGCTGATCAATATCTGTCCCCCTTCTGAGATGGTGTCTAGCCAGCTTCCTCCTGCCGCTCAGCTGGATAATGAGTGGCCTTGGCCGTCTTGGGACAGGGGGCCTGAGCAGACAACCTGCCCCCATCGCCTGCGCGTGAGTGGGGGGTGAAGGCCACGGAGCTGACCTTAGCCACCCCCCCACGTCACCACCAGACGGAATCGATGTGCCCCCCCCACCCACCCCAGACAGCCACTAGCCTCCTCCAGTCCCACCCCTCCCCTCCATGACCAACAGCACCCATACAACACCTGACCAAAAATGGGGGCTGTCTGGGTTTGTGTGTGTGTGTGTGTGTGTGTATGTGTGTGTGTGTGTGTGTGTGTGTGTGTGTGTGTGTGTGTGTGTGTGTGTGTGTGTGTGCACGCCTGCATCCTGCACCCGTTCATGTGTAGCTGGCCGTTCTCACAAGAGTGTCATGTTCATTTGACAACCACAACGCCACATTTTACACAGACACACAGTGCTGCCATGTTTTTCTTTCTTTTTTTTGCAGTTTGAATGGCAGTTTAGCTTTGCTAAATGATGCATAATATTCTAATGCGTTTGGGGGCTATTTCTGCTCGTCTGATGAGGGAAGTGAGAACTCGGCTGTGGCGCCAATTTGACAACAAATGAGAAACAAATGTGGACAGTTCAGATCCACATCTTCGTTGTCTGTGTGTGTGTGTGTGTGTGTGCATGAGAGTGGACTATACGTGTGTCTCCGTGTGCAAATATATGAGCATGCTGTTTGCTTGACCATGTTGTGTTTGTTTGCTTCAGCATGAGGGCATGTTTGTGTGTGTGTGTGTGTGTGTGTGTGTGTGTGTGTGTGTGCGTCTGCTTGTGCGTGTGGCCACTGTGCTAACCGACTCTCTTCATTAGTGTGCTGCTTTATTCTCCACCCATTGTCTTTATTCCTTCTCCCCGCGTCTTGCTCTAACATTTCTTCTGCCCTGCTTTGACTTTCTGCTGGCTCTTATAAGCTGAGGGATTATCTTTATCCTCCTCTGCCTCTCTTTCTCACTCTCTCCTTTTCACCAGAGCAATCCAGGAATACATTTCTAATCAGACGTCAGGAGAGAGAGAGCGAAAGTGAGAGAGAGAGAGAGAGAGATGCAGAGAGGAGTGGGGCGGGGGGGGGATGGGGGTAGAGGAAAAACTGAAAAAGAGAGAAAGGGAGAAAAAAGGATAGAAAGTAGAGAGAGAGAATTGCTAATTGAGGCTGGGGATTTCTCCTGATCTGTGCATGGGCTGGCGGTACTTACAGCTCACTGAAGTTGCCCTTCATTTTCTCAGCTTTCTTACGCACGCTGGAAGAAATAGAACAGTTCTGCAACCAACACCCCCCCGATACACACACACACACACACACACATTCCCCAAGTAAGGCCTCACGGCGCTAAGCAGACTGTACTCCACATCAGTGGCGTTTTACAGTGGCTTTACACAGGGGCTAAATCAGGAACCCGGGGTGATCATTGGGTAAGCACTGAGATATAGCATGTGTGTAAAGACTCAGGGCCAGATGTACCAAATCATTTGCGCCCGTTTCAGACGTTAATTCTTTGCTATGAGCGCTTTTAAACATGGCATGACATGGAATGAAAATGCATTTTGTCTCCCACAGGAGTGCCGCATGGCAAGTTTTCTCACTCATGCATATGCATTCAGGGGAAGGTGGAGGGCAAAGTAGGTGGTTTTCGCAATGACATGGGAAGAGGAGTGTTGACAGCGATAGATTTGGTATTCCAAAGTATGTTTCCAAGCTAAGGGTCACAGTGTAAAAAAATGCCCGCCTTTTAAAATAGAAGAATCCGTCAGAAACAATGGAATCACTATTCAAAGAACCAGTTTTGCTTATTTGCGCCATGTCCTTTAGTTTTGTTTGTCTTTTTAATACCTTGCTTTTGCATTTTTACATCATCCACTCCTACACCCACTCCTCAATAACATTTGCTTGAATTTTGAATTTTTTTTTTTTTTTTGTTGCAAAAATACCTTGAGTATTTTTTGTTTTAAAAAGTGGCGTAGAATCTGCCCTGCATCATCTCTCTGTTTGATGACGTGTTATTAGCATGTATTGTAATATTTCCTGATCGCTACATT
>NW_027468620.1:23349924-23387424 GCF_046254945.1 Alosa pseudoharengus | reverse complement strand
AAACATAGTTCATGCAGTTCATACAGAGGCAGACTCTTAGGTGCCAAGCTGCTACTGTGGGGGAACAGCAGGCAGTCCAAACAGCAGAACTACGGCTGTTCTCCATGCAGGCACAACGTCAAAGCCAAGGGGGGAGGAAAAGGGAAATATGGAGCCTTGAATCTTACATAAACTGCTCAGGAGAAGGGTGCCTCTATGCAGATATGGCATCAAGGGCAAGCCGGAGACAAAAGACGATGATCACTGAAAAGACAGAGGGCTTGGATTTGACGGACAAAGCCGTTGGTGGCGACCAGTCACAGGCGTTTAATTATGTGCTGAATGACGTCTCTGTGTGTGTGCTTGTGACAAGAGCCTCTTCAGAACCTTCACACCTTTCCCAGATTATTATAACCTTTCATCCTCGATTAATTCAACATTTCCATAATGAATGTGTGCATCAGTGTGTGTGTGTGTGTGTGTGTGTGTGTGTGTGCTACTCACTACCTCTTTTAGCATTTACAATGCTAAATAGATTTTTGTTGATTTGAAGATCAGGGCAGTCCGTTCTCCCTGCAGCATGAGGGAACAGGAGGCCGACACACAAACATTGCAAAGTCCCATGTTTTGTCCAATTACCATGTGGATTTTCCAAATTAGATTTTCTCTCTTTCTTTCTGCTTTGCCTGTCTTCCCCCCCCCCCCCCCTCTGTGTACCCCTTCCTTTTTTACACACATGTGCGTGTGTGCTCCTTATATACACACCACACACACACACACACACACACACACACACACACACACACACACACACACACACACACACACACACGAGCCACTCAAGTTCAGACACATCACAGACTTGCTGTAAAATGGGCCTGGCTCACGAAAACGCACAGCTCCTTGGAGCGCTGCCAAAGCGCACTAGTGAAGCTTGTTTGGAAAGCTTTCAGTTAAAAAGCCACTTTTTGGCGGGAGTGGGGGTGGTAAAGCCACTGCAGTGGGTCAGAGCTGCTAAAATAAATAATGGTTTAGGGAGAGAGAACCATTCCTGTAATTATATCTGTCAGCCGACACCGAGCCACCCTGACCGCCAGTGTTAGAGCCCTCTCTCTCTCTCTCTCTCTCTCTCCCCCTCTCTCTCCATCCTCATGTTCCTTTACTTTTTCCCCACTCTCACTTCCTCCCCTGTGTCTCTCCTGGCTTCCTGGGTGGTGTGCGGATCAGTGTGATAGTGTTTCCACACACACACACACACACACACACACACACACACACACACACGCACGCACGCACACACACACACACCCCGGGCAGTAACAGCAGTGGTGCACAGAACGCCATAGGGGTCCTGCACGTGCAAGCTCGGACAGGCACATCCGTGGGCAGACCAAACAGAATGGAGTGCAGCGCCAGAGCAGATGACGCAGCCACTGTCCCTGCAGGACATGTCATGTGCGGGAGACTATGAGACCTTTGTGCTCAGGTGGGAGATATGCAGGTAGCACACACCTTTTTCCCGTCCTTACCTCTCTCTCTCTCTCTCTTTCTCTCTTTTTCTTTTTTCCTCCCGAGCTGTGCCCTTACCCCCCCCCCATCTCTCTCTCTCTGTGTTTGTCTGTTTTTGCTCAGAGCTCATCCTTGTGGTTTCTTATCGACGCAAGAAGTTTTTCATTTCATCGAGGATCCCGCAAAAAAGAGCAGAATATAACCTGCTCGCTTAGTGCTACAAAAGACAGAAACAAAGTCAAACATAACAAACCAGCAAAATGCAACAACAGCAAAACAAAGCGCAAACAGAATGTGAGTTATTAATGGCTTTTTTTTCCCCACAACGGTGTTTATTTTCAACACGTGTGCTAGTTATGCTAACAAACACACTTTGTGTACTTCAGCAAACAAAAACATCACGCTCAGGGACCTGGAAGTGTGAAACAAATGATGCCTTTTTTTTTTTTGGTTAATCGTATATTTATACACGAGGAAAATAAACGAAAACAGCAAAGCAAAACATACATGCTAATGGCTTGCAGGATGCTTTGAAATGAAAACCAAACTAAAAAAAAAGCCAAGAGAGTAATATTTTGTTTGAAGGAGCGTGTAATAGGATACAGGAATGAGGGACAAATTGGGATGGCCACTTTTTTCATCACCCATATAAAGACAGGGCGGGTGCAGAGAAAAATCAGAGGAGAAAGATGGATTTTTTGGTTCCTGTTTGCAGCGATTAGAATGAGGGTCCAGGGATAGACGTACCTGCCTGGACAAGATCGGCTGCACCAGGCCTGCTCATACACACACACACACACACAAACACCTCCCGTCCATCCCGAGGTACGGATGCCCACCGTGAAAGTGTGGCAGGGGCAAGATTAAACGGAAGGTGGGGGTGTCATTTTTTTTCAGCCTTATCTGTGTTTATTCTTAGATTTCAAAACATAGAGGGAGGAGGGGTGTAAAATGTTGTTGTGTGTTTGTGAGTGGGTAGGTAGGTGTTGAGGGAGTGTGTGTGTGTGTGTGTGTGTGTATGGGGGGGCAGGTTGCGGGGGATTGAGACCCAAATCCCCACTGCGCTCACTCCCCTCAGGGCCCAGACTCCATCCTCCCCCCCGCCTGCCAATCACTGCTCTACCCAAGGGGAGAACGCCGGGCTCTCCAAAGGGTAAGCATTAGCAATCTCACTCCCCATTTTTCTCCCTTGAAGTTGTTTATTCCTGCCTCACATAAACTGATGCATTTTAATAGCAGGGCTGATGTGTATGTGTGTGTGTGTGTGTGTGTGTGTGTGTTTGGGGGGGTTAGTGTTGCTGAAGCGGTGGTGGTTACATTGGCATTCAGCTTGGAGGTATGTGCTGTTTGAGCATCGTGACTGGTCAAACGCCATACCAACTTGAGGGTGTGTGTGGGGTAGACCACAGAAAACAAGTAGAAGAGTTTGAATCGAAAGATCTAGGATGTGTGTGTGTGTGTGTCTGCATGTGTGTTTATATGTGATATTATGTTTCCTTGAGTGATTTTGTATGTGCAAATGTATGTGTGTGTAAAGCTTTAAATGTGTGTCTCTCAAGTGTGCTACTGTGTGTACCCAGGCAAGTGTCTTTGTGTGTGTGTTTGTGTATGAGAGCTTGTGTGTGTTTATTCATGTGGTATTTTGTGTACACAGGTGCACACATGTCTCTATGTGTGTGTGTGCATGTGTACTGGCAGCATGTTGGCCTTGTGGTTCCGAAGGTGCCCGTAGATTACTGTGGGGGGAAATCAGAGCCAGGTGCTGGAGCCTTAGTGACTGTGCTGGGTTTGTTTTGCAGCGGCTATCCCATAGTCCACAGCATCAGCGTCCCATTCTCATCTCCATAAGCACGCTCCACACAACACAACTCATCCCTGTGAGCCTGCTTACAACAATCCCAAAACAAACACCCCTGGGAGAGCATAAGCAGGACCTTCAACGGGAGAAGTAGACATGGCGTGTAGGCAGACATCCCATCGCTCACAGGAAGTTCTGAGAGTCTCCTGTATATTGATGGAGGCTCTCTGACGCCCGTGAATTACATGGGAACTCCTGCATATCACATTTGTCACATCACAAGTGAGAGAGACAGAGAGAGCAAGTGACAGACATTGCAAAACATAATGACTATGTTGCTCGCTGCACTGTTTAGAACTGTTACTTTTCTACCTTTCTTGGTGGGTTAAATGACTGTAAAGACATGCTCAGGTGAGCTTAACAGGTGTCATTTGCACATTCACGTTATTCTAAAAACCAGGCTAGCTGCTCCAGAGCCTGACTACACTGTTGATGTAGTCTATATGATGAAGCCAAGCTCCCTATTGCAAGCAACCTAGTAATAGAGAAACTAGATGTACCGCAGAGCGGTACAAAATATGACCGCCGCCCAGTCCAGCACATTTTTTCCACAAAAAGAAATCACGCTGAAAGGCCTATATGATTCTAACTGTCTCACTAAATTGCATTATCCACACTCAATTCTCACTGGTATCTGCTAGACAACAAGTACCAAAACATGATTAGTTCATAGATTTCACATGTAAAATTCATTTTATACAACCCCACCTCCATCTTGCCTGTTTATAATTCTGAGAAATTCTTGATTGTTTGTGTTATGTTTATGTTATGTGTGTGTGTGTGTGTGTGAGTGTGTGTGTGTGTGTGCGCGTGCGTGCTTGTGTTTGTGCCTGCGTATGTGCCTGTGCATGCAAGCGTACATATGTCTACTGTGTGAGTATGTGTCATACGTATGATTACTGTGAATGTATGTGTGTGTGTGTGTGTATCTGTGCACATGTGTGCACATGAAATGGGTTAACATGACCCATGGAGGCAAACATACAGAAAAAAATGGTCATCCTAGGCCCTACAGTTCTCAAGATATTCACAGAGAACTGTGTCTGCCCTACCCTCCTTTCGGGGGGTCCAGTCCAGCGGGGGGGCTACAGATCAAAACGAAAAATGACGGTTCCATGCTATCCATGTGGGGGTACATGCCCACCAAGTTTTGTGTACCCCGGTCTTTCAGTGTCCCGGGAATCCTTGTTGGTGTACGTCACTAAATGTACACATAAATTATTTTATTGTAAGGCCCCCCATGAACGAAAGTACACAAAACTTGGCATGCATTCGGAGGGTGTCATAATGATCCTACACTTTTAATTTCGTGCAGTTTTGACCTTGTCAGCCAGAGATATTGTGATGAAAACACCTAATTTTTTGCTTTTTCATTTTTAACTAGGTGGCGCTATACATAAAATAAGTGGTAATGGGATGGGTTGACATGCCCCCTTAAGACCAACATACATAAAAAAGGTGGACCTCCTAGGCCCTACGGTTATCGAGATATTCACAGAAAACTGTCTCCGGCCACCTACAGGCCAGTTGGTGTATAGTAACATAAATGAATTTATTGTGTGGCCCCCTATGAACGGAATTCCACGAAACTTGGCGTGCATACAGAGGGTGTCATAATGATCCTACACTTCCAATTTTGTACAGTTTTGACTTTGTTAGGTCACAGATACCTTCAATTACAACACCTCATTTTTACTTTTTTGTGTTTAGCTAGGTGGCGCTATACATGAAATGAGTGGTTATGGAATGGGTTGACATGGCCCCTTGAGATCAACTTACAAAAAAAAATGGTCCTCCTAAACCCTACGGTTTTCGAGATATTCACAGAAAACTGTGTCTGCCCTACCCTCCTTTCGGGGGGTCCAGTCCAGCGGGGGGGCTACAGATCAAAACGAAAAACGATGGTTCCATGCTATCCATGTGGGGTTACATGCCCACCAAGTTTCGTGTACCCCGGTCTTTCAGTGTCCCGGGAATCATTGACAGAAATTTGGGCATGCGAAAAAGAAAAAAAAAAAATATATAAAAAAAAAAAAAAATCTGACTAAACCTATTATGACCGCCGCTTCGCTGCGCGGCGGTCATAATAATGACTTGAATACAATAACATACAGGCCTAATAGGCTCTAATATAGTTTAATGTATTCGGCTATGATATATAATATAAGATCATTTTGTCGGTCATGGTATCTCCCTGAAATTAGTTTTTGCAGGGTGGGATGTCTGTGTGTGTGTGTGAGTGGGGGAACTGGGGGCATGTTTGGCACCCAGGTGAATGGGGGTGCCCAATTCAAGCAGAGAATCCACAGACAACTTCTTTGCCCTTCTGAGCCCAAAATTGTGGTACTGACCTCAACACAGTCAGAATCATTCCCCCTTGGTAGAGGGGTGGGTGGGAGTCGGGCCTGGTTACTGATGATGAATGCCTCGCTCAGATATAGCATGTGTGTGAGTATGTGTGTGTGTGAGTGTGTGTGTGTGTGTGTGTGTGTGTGTGTGTGTGTGTGTGTGTGTGTGTGTGTGTGCGCGCGCGAGCGCATTTGTGTGTGTGTGTGTGACTCAGAACCTGCTGCTGTTTGTACAGAGCTCCAGAGACCTCACACCCTCCCTTCCACAGCTAACAACAAGATCCAGAAAGTTTCCCATATAAAAAAGAAGCTGTGATGTGGTTGGGCATCTGCTTAGCTTCAAGTAAGGTGTTTGTGTGTGTGTGGGGATGAGGGTTGGTGGGATCTGGCAGGTTGTTTAGTGTTGGTGAATGTTTTGCCTAAAGTAAAACCCTCCACTTAATCTAGCCCTCTACACCCCAAGACCTTACTGCTGCATGCTCAACCTCCCTGCTCTCTGGTATCCATTCTGAAACAGACCACTGGCAGAATGGCCCATGACCCTTTTAACCTCCAAGTGTTAGTTGCTCTTATAGTGCACATGCCCCCCACACACCTTCAAATGTTGGCTAATATATCCCTGAGGAACAGGCCCAAACAGGAGCACACACGGTCCCCTCTCTCTCTCCCTTTCCCACCATTTTCTCTCTGTTTTTTTCTTCCTGTTTGTATGGACATCCCCCTTTCCCTCCCATTCACCCTCTCTTCCCTAGCTCTCTCTCTCTCTCTGACTCTCTCTCTCTCTCTCTCTCTCTCTTTCTTTCTCATTGGGAACGGCGTCCGTCGCAGCCAGAGGGAAGAGAAATAATTCAAACTTGATGCATATTGCAAGCGCTTGGGTCAGCGGTGTGGCCTGGGCCGTAATGACACATTAGTTTTCTGGAGTGACCCAGCCGCCTGCCGCTCCGTGATAAATAGCCCCGGCATTGGAACACACTCCCGTCTGCCCGCTAGCTCGCTCGCTCGCTCGCTTGCCTGCCTGCCCGTTGCTGCCCAGTGCCCGTGGTTCACGAGCACCCGAGCCACGCTTGAAAGGAACTCGCAGTGTACAGAAAACGGAAAGAGCAGGGGGGGGGGCTGTGGTATTGGAAAGGGGGGGGGGGGGTGTGGAGGGAGAAAAAAGAGACAGCAGCCCTTTAGGTAACAGAATGTTTTCTCTTTTTTTTGCATTGTTTAATATTTAATCACATTGCCGTCCAGCATTCTGAGACTTTTCTCTCTTTTTTTTACATATATAAAAATATATAATTAATGTCTGAGAAGCACATAAAAGAGAGAAACTGAGAGAGCAAGGGAAAGAGAGAGAGAGAGAGAGAGAGAGAGAGAGAGAGAGAGAGAGAGAGTTAGAGAGGGTTAAAGCGAAATTCTCACAAGAGCTGGAAAAATCATTTGTTGTTCTGGAGAACAAATTAATGCAGATGATAAAAGGAGATGCTGAGGTGATGTGTTTTTTTCTTTTCTCTCTCTCTCTCTCTTTCTCTCTCTCTCTTTCCCTCCCTCCTCCACCTCTCTCTCCGCAGCTCTCAGATCATAGATTCTTTTGTTTCAAAGGAGAGTCTGTTGGTCATTTTGCAGTGTTTTGATTGAACAACACTCACCTTCAGGACTACCTGTGCTTCAACAGCATCCTCAGGCACTCTGTCTAATAGTTTCACTCCATCACTCCCTAGCTCAGCACTATAGATCCCAGGCACTGGCCCACTCTCAGCACTTTATCTTCCCTCTGCTTTAACCCCCCCCCCCCCAAAAAAAAACAACAACAACAATCTAATGTATGAACCCCCCCAAAAATCTAACACATTTTGCCCTCTCGCAAATAGATTGGCTGTTTCAAAGGGGTTCAGTTTCCTTCTGATGCACTCAGGCAGTGCTGTGTAGAGATACTTCAATTAACCAGCGCAAAACAGCGAGCATGTATCTGCGTTTTGAATCCTGCGCACAGTGGTCGACAAGTCTGTGTTTCTGTGTTTCGTCAAGGCACCCGTCGTGTCCAGCCAGCCGGCCAATGATCGTCCAAACGGCGGGACCTTAATTCCGTCCACTAGGTCCCATCTGCGGGGCGTGCCACTATCTCCGCCCGCTGCTCTTGCCGGTTCCGGCAGTTTCCGCTAATCGCCCCCATAAAGATTAATCTGTCTCCCTCACCTCTCTCCTGTAATGTTGTCACAGCCGCTCACCTAAAATTTTAATAGGTTTTTTAGCAGCGCGCCATATTCCATTCTGAAAGGGTCACTAATGACCGTCCGTGAGCGAGCGCTCAGGGAAGGTGTGCATCTCTCTCTCTATGTGTGTGTGTGTGTGTGTGTGTGTGATGGGGAGGGGGGTGGTGTGTGTGTGTGTGTGTGTGTGGAGGGGGGGGGGGGGCAGAGTGACTGTGACCCCCCCTGTGCAGTCAGAGCTCAATGGCCTCATTCTCAATATGCCGGCCCTCTAATTATCCTCATTATGCCCCGGGCGGAAGCCACCGGGCCGACCACTGCACTTAAAACAAAGAGCCGCACTGGCAGCCAACTTCACAGCCAGGGGAGAGAGGGAGAGAGAGGGAGAGAGAGAGAGAGAGAGAGAGAGAGAGGGTGGAAAAGTGAAATGAGAAGGAAAGAAGAATGTAAACATATCTTCCACAGTATTGTCTTGCCTCGCCTTGGCACAAGGCAGCGGAAAGAAAAATGGTGTTATATAAATGTCTATTTGACATCTTAGATAGATATGCCTGGTACATGAACAACAAACATGGGTGGAGATGCGTTGTGGTACATCTTTGTCCACCTGTGTGTATTAAAGAAATGCTCTGTCATGTTGTTTGTGGTGTGTGTGTGTGTGTGTGTGTGTGATCAGGTGTTCACACACTCTAATACAACGACAGCTGAAGTTTCCTCAAAGACTGGAAAAAAAACAAAAAACAAGGAAACAAAACAGTAGACAGTTTGAGAGGTGTGGGCAAGTGTGAAAATGAGTGTGTGTGTGTGTGTGTGAGAGAGAGAGGGAGAGAAAGTGGGAGGGTGTGTGTGTGTGCGGTACAAAGCGACATCAGCCCGCCCTCACATTTATGCCAGCTGTCCCTGGGCCTGGTCTTGCAGGCCTTTGCCGAGGGTGCCTGACAATCGGTTCTTCCTCCTTTTCATCCTCCTCCTCCTCCTCCTCACTTTGAACTGGGGGCCAGGGAGTAGGATCATGGCAGGTGGAGGGGAATTTGCCCAGCTTTGACAGGGCAAATGCATTTTTTAGTCCTGCCTTTGAACGGCACCTTATCGATGGCGGCCGCTAAGCCGTGGCGTCTCTGAACTCTTGCTCTTTAGAACTGTTGTACGCACCCACACACACACACACACACACACACACACACACACACACACACACACACACACACACACACACACACAAACACACTGATGCTGGCACATGCAAATGGCTCCAAAACAGACATCTGATAATACTATTGACATTTGGGTCTGCAGATGCCAGGTTTGTGTGAAGGACTGATGGATGGCACGCACGCACACACACAGAGAGAGAGAGAGAGAGAGAGAGAGAGAGAGAGAGAGAGAGAGAGAGAGTGTGTGTGCTTCACCCACAATACATGTCATCAGAGAGTGAGCCACACCCATACGTAAACACAAAACGCAAAATCAATTAATTCTTATGCTCAATTAGTTTCACCACAAGCTAATATAAAGACTCACCACATAGTTTGTAAATATTGAGTCATCTTTCTGTAAAATAAGTTACAATAAAAACACCTTAGTGCCTTACAAACATAACACATCTCATGAAAACCTTCCAATGGCAGAATATTCATTTAATTTATTTCTGTGGCTCTTCTTCAGCCAGAGTTGAGGGGTCAGCTCTGACTACGTAGTGCTAATTGTGTCAGGGATTAAACCGGTCTGCTGGAGCAGATTAAACTCAAGGCTGAAGTCAAGTACAGAGCTACAACATCGTCAGTTATAAAAAGACTGGGAATTACAGAGAGAGAGAGAGAGAGCGAGAGAGACAGAGAGAGAAACGAAGCGGGGGGGGGGGGGGGGTATCTCAAGGTTTTACTAAATACACCAGGGTGGAGGAATGTTCAGTTTGTCTGGAGAGAAGGGAAACTGATTAAGTTCTCAGGATGGAAAGAGAGAGATAGAGGGAGAATCAGAGAGAGAGAGAGAGAGAGAGAGAGAGAGAGATGGAGAGGGAGAGTGAAGGAAGGAGAGCAGGTCAAACTCGCACCATGGGAGTCTCTCTCTGGTGTGCTATCGCAACCTGTGGTGGAATAAAATAATCTGCTCGTGACAGAAGATATCTCCCAGTACTAAGCCTCAGCAGATTTCATGTGATGAAGTCGGGCTCTGTCACTTCTGTCCAATGGGCAGCTGAAGTGTGTCATTAAGAGCACACAACTCTCTCTCTGTGTGTGTGTGTGTGTGTGTAAGGGCGTTAGAGAGAGAGAGAGAGAGAGAGAGAGAGAGAGAGAGAGAGAGAGAGAGAGAGAGAGAGAGAGATATGGAATGACAGAGAGGGAGAGATGGAAAGGAGGAGAGAGAGGGGAAGATAGAGAAAAAGCGAGAGAGGGGAAGATGACATATATAGGCCCAGCACCCTCCTCTCCAATGTCTGACACTGACCCTTTTCATTAAAAGCTGATTAAAACTTTTAAAAATCACTGTTTGCCCTCTGAAGCTGATAACCTCTACAACACTGGAACATAAAAGAATAATGGCCAGCTACAAAAAAGGGGGACAAAGAAATCCTTGCCTAAGCTAGAAAAGCCCAATTGGAACATTTTAGAAAATTAATGAAATTTTAGATCAAATGAATAATAAATTAAGGGAAAAAATGAATTATAAATGGGAAAAAGTGCTCTTACTATCAAACAGTACTAAAAGAACATGTAATCCTCCACAAGCTTGCAAAAACAGGGTCAGGTTCAAGCCATGCAAGTTCTGAGCAAAAACAAAGGTTTATGCTCTGCTCTCCTTTGAAGATAATTGAAGCGACTCTACTTGAAAGGACCCGGGCCCCAGTGCCTACTGAGCGGGTGATGCTTTTTTTTTTCAAAACTTGTTGTTGTTTTTTTATTGTATTTTATTTTTTCCCCAAACAACAATGGGATTTACTCGTGTGGGAATGCTCTTTTCACCAAAAAATCACATCAAATGCATTCTGGCTCCAGTGTAGCCTGTTAATTAATGAAGTTCTCTAAAGCTCCATTAAAAATGAAATAATATTAATAATAATATATGTGTGGGAGGGGGTGGGGGGGTCTGTGCTGGAAATATGCAAAGTGTTTTATGCCACAGGAAGTTGGACCATTAAAAGTTGGGCCAAACTCAAAAGAATTATGAAATGAGCTGGTCTTTTCTCTGAATCTCCACAGCATGTTAACAAAATCAAAACTTAACATGGCAACTCTGATTAATCAGAGAAGAAAACACATCTATATTAATCTCCATGCATTCTCCAACTAAAACTAAGACAGCATTATTTATAGCCAATATTAATCTCAATTTTCATTAGAAATGCTTTAATTATTCCCATGCATTATACATGAAAAGGAAATAAGAAATAAGAAGAAATGAGGGGTCACCCAGTGCTTTATGCACAGAGTCCAATGAATACATTAAGGAGTGGTTTATGTGTGTGGCAATTTGCATGATCTCCTTTGTGAACTGATGTTGTAACATCACTGAATATTAAAAAGCCAGGTAAAAAAAATATCGCGGTTGTTGGAAAATGATGCAATGCTCAGCTCACACTGTAATAAGTGTAGATGTACTTGGGATGCACACTGCAGATAGATCCACAGCGTTTACTCTGAAGGGAAAGTGCAGAAGAAGTATCGAACAGGGCCAAAGTCATGAAACTTATCTGTAGGTGAGGATGATAGATGGTGCATTGCAGCATGGTGGAGAATAAAGTGTATAAAGCTTCTGCAGAGTTTATAATCCCTCAAATACAAAGTAAACGGGCAACTGCGTAAGTTAGCATTTGTATACAGTATGTATGCTGCATATCCTGACTGCTTAACCCAGAACACAAACAAACCAAGATTCCAATCACCATGAGAAGTTTAAATTCTATTGTGTGGCAAGACGATCATAGAGTAACAGATGTCCAACAATCCACCTGCTCCGGCAAACACCACTGTCTCCACATCCTAAGTGCTCACCGGACTATTGAGGTCGTCTCAGAGTCCAGCATCATAGGATTGTCATCTCAGAGTCCAGCATCGTAGGATTGGCTATCTTGGTTACTCTCTGGGTGGTGCAGGGTCTGTGGTGTGTGTGTTCCCTCCTGGAGTGCACTACATTTTTTATAGGGCGTCATAAACTACAGAGGGCCAGAACTGGTTGTAGAGGGTCATTCTCATCTGGACGTGTTGTGTCAGGGGCATTAAATGGTTCATTGGCAGTAAGAGGGTGCTGGTGATGGTGGTGGAAGAGGTGGAACAACCGAGGGGCAATTGGCCATTGGTCACAGCAAACTAACCACCATGTCCAACCTCTTCATCAAAGGGGTCAACAACCGCCCTCAGCAGGGTAAGTTTATCAGGGAAGCATTTTTATGAGTGTGCTGGGTGTGTTGGCTTTGTCAGTGAAGAATGAGCTAATGAACTTGGCCTCACTACCTGACACAATAGCTTAAGGGTCTGCCTGTGTCACAACTCTGCTCATAAAACAGCTCCGACAGGCTCTGGTGGGAACTACCACTGACCACTGAAGGACAAGGAGGAGAAACAGGACAAGGGCAGTGGAGCTGACAAAAAAACCCCAACTCATTTGGTTTTGACTACTGTCTCGACAGGGCCCACATTCCTGTGAAGGCATCATCATATCTGTTTGATGATTAATGGAAATCCCTGTCAGGTGAGGTCATTTCAGGCCGTGCCGGTGCCAAGCGGAGCTGTTGTGTTGTGGCTGCGAGCTGCTGGTGGGTTGGTGGCCAGCCAGCGTGGCTGGGATGCCACGAATGAGGAAAGAGTTTGGAATGAGAGGCCAGTTTGGGGCGAGACGTGAGAGACCTGTCTGCATTCTTTAGGGGCGGGGTGACCTCAGGAGACGTCTTGAGAGTGATCTGGGAGTCGTCGAAGTGGGTGGCATGGGAAACTGACAGACAAAGCGATGCTTTTACGTTGTTTTTTCTCCCATTTAGGAGATAGCTTTGTCCAGTAACTCTGCTGATGAGACAGTGAGGTTGCAGACATGTTATCTGTTTGTCTGAATGGGATCAAACTGGTGACCTTGGGGATGCCCCTCACTACTATTAAATCACAGGGTTTGCAATCAAGGTTAACAAAAAACTTTATATAAGTTAAAACTGAAGCACACTTTAAATTTATTTGTAAATATCTCATGTTAAATGCATGAGAAACTGACTTTATCCTTGGCAGCATTTAGTCTCCATTGTGTTCCCCTGTGTTCATCCCCTGTGTTGGTGAAGGCCTGGCAGATGTGGGCTCAGAGGGTTAAATGAGTAGAAACGAGAAGGTTAAAAGCAGATAAATGGAAACAGGGAAGATGCCCCTACAATAGTATTCGTTGGCTCACAGCTTGTTACCAAAAGTGCTTTAATAATTAATATGGCTCCCTCCCCTGTTCGACACTCTGTCTTTGATATAAGGTTACTGTGCTCGGGGTCCTGCCACAGGAGAAGGCTACGCAGACAAACCTTTTCAAGTTTTTTTTTTCTCCACCCCCCTCTTTTCCTTTTTCTCTCTCTTCCTTTTTAAAAGTGCCCAAACATGCGCCATGCCCTGTATCTTTTTAAGAATAATAGCAATCAAGGAGCGAGAGCACATGCGAGAGCAATATGTTTTTGTTGGCATCAGCAAATCTTGCATTTCAAATCTCGCCGTAATTGGACTGGCTTCTCCGGTTACTTTTAAAGGTCTTGCTCCGCCGCGGTCCATTTTTAAAGAGACGCGCTCATGATTTGAATAAAATTCAAATGAAAGGTCAAAGATGTGTTTTAGCGGGATATCATTAACAGAATTTCGGCCCGCCGCTCCTAAGTCTTCAAATGAGATACAGGGTGTTGCACCCTGGGAGGCACGTAGCGTGTATCCGTCGGCGTAGCAGGTCAGAAAATAACAAGAGGCGCCAATGAACCACACACTCTGATAGCTGATGTAATACATGAACAAGCTCTAGTCTACATATCAAACGAGAATGCCCTCACCAGGCAAAGCCGCCCTTCCACACACACACACACCTTGGTCAGTTGAGTTCACACACCCTCATATATTTTATTGTAAGTCTACAGTACAGAATGTGTAATACCTCTCTCGCCTTATGTCCAATCTGTCTCATATTAAATGCCATTATATGTCCTATATCCAGTAAAAGTTTAAAACACTGGTAGCTCCATACATACTGCGTGGTGTAATGGGGTTGGTAGTTTGTGAGATCCACGTTGCATGTTGACTGCAGGGCCTCTCACCAACTGCCTGGTATGGAGTAAGCTACAGGCTGCGTGCCGTGGGGTGATTTATGGAAGTGGCAGTTTTCTGTGTGGTGTGCGCTTGTGTTCCGGACAGTCCTCTCGGTCTCTCTTTTCTCTCTCTGACTCTGTCTGACTCTCTCTCTCTCTCTCTTTCTTTCTCACACACACTCAAACACACACTCACATTCTCAGCGCCTGCCCAGGCTTGGACACTGGTGAGCCCTAAGCCGTTTCTCCATGCTCTCTGCAGTGATGTTTATGCTGGGTTTTTTTTTCATTCTCTGTGCGTTGAGGCACCTCACTCTGTGCCAGGGATGTGGTATTTCACTGGGCAGATTTCACATCCTAAAGACAGTGGCTGTGAACTGTCTCTCTGCTATATGCACCTCATCAATTCATTTCCTTACATTTCCAAACAGCAAGATATTTTCTTTTTTTCCCCAAGTAGTGCAAAACGCACATAGAGAGAGTGAAGATGCATTTCAGTTTCGGTGTTGGGTTAAAGACTGAATCTATGAACCTGTGACAGCCGTATTTAACTAGTTTGAGCTATTGTTTAGCCAGCTACATGAGGCTTGCATAGGCTTTTTTTTATCAAGTCTCACTCATTGACAGTGAGACACATGCCATCCTAGATCCCAGACTGACTAGATAGATAAAAATAAGTTAGCATGCATACAAGTGTCCCTGTCAGACAACAGTGGCAGACAGTTACATATGGGCCTCTTTTCCATAAATAGAAATCATGGATTTTTGTAGATTTTGAACAATGTTGAAATTCCACCAGGTGATTCAATATTTCATGTAGGAGCAGGTTGGTCTGAATTCCAGGAAATGGGATTACTACTAGGGTTAACTAAACACAAGCAGTGCTATTTCACTGGTTATGGGCTGCTTAGTCTGTGTGTTCAGTTTATTTACTGTTCGACAAATACACAAGTATCACATATCTAACAGTCCAAAACATACAATTCAGCAGGCCCCAGCGAGAATTGAACTCGCGACCCCTGGTTTACAAGACCAGTGCTCTAACCACTGAGCTATGAGGCCTTGCCTATTTGCCTTGTAGTTAGGTACAGTATGTAAAGCTCTCAGCTGAGTTCCACACCCATTTTATAAAGGCGGAGCAGAAGTTGGTTTTCCACAGTGACGTTGCTCTGTGTGTGTGTGTTTGTGTGCAAGCAGACAGACAGGTCACACAGGTCAAACAAGGACCCAATGGTCACTATGAATGAGATCTAGAGTTCCTTTAAGAGGATGAAAGAAGCATAAAGAAGGACAAACACCAGTGCATCACTCCACCAATCAGGCCTTTATGGTAGAGTGGACAGACATTTTTTTGCTGAGAGTTTCCCAAAAAGCACCTGAATGACTCTCAGACCATGAGAAGTAACATCATCTGGTCTGATGAAACAAAGACTGAACTATTTGGCCACAATTCCCTACGGTGTGTGTGGAGGAAACCAAGCACTGAGCTGCACTGATGTTTGTCCTTCTTTATGCTTCTCTCATCCTCTCAAAGTAACTCTGGATGTCATTCATAGTGACCATTGCACACACAATCCTATCCCACAGGTCTACGGACAATTCTCTCGACCTCGTGGCTTGGTTTTCACTCTGACATACACCATCAACTGTGAGACCTTATATAAAGAGATGTGCGCCTTTCCTAATAATGTCCAGTGAATTCATTTAGGCATAGGTGGACTCCAATCAAGGACCATTGATAGGTAGTAGTTGTAGGTAGGATAGTAGGATGCACCAGAGCTCAATTACAAACGTCATAACAAAGGGTCTGAATTTATGTAAATGGAATATATTAGTCGTTTATTTTTTATACATTTAGTGTTGGAGTATTGTGTGTTGATTGATGAGACAAAGATGAGTCTGAAACATAACAAAATGTGGAAAAAGTGAAGCTCTGTGAATACTTGTATGTATGCATGTATGTGTGTGTGTGTGTGTGTGTGTGTGTGTGTGTGTGTGTGTGTTTGTGTGTGTGTGTGTCATGATTATAGTAGGCTACCCAAAATGATCACGGTAATCTGCATTATTGCAATATGACTAAAATGTGCTGAGTTTTGCCCTAAACCTGTCCTCCAAGCACAGTAGCAACAAAACTAAAGGTCAACAGAACCACATTCATATGCTATAGTGTCTTGTCATAAAAGTGGTGTGGCTCCTTTAAGACTCTGTTTGTGTGAGTTCTGGAGCATCCTATAATCCAACTCTCCCAACTTGATCTAACTATAGTGTACATCATCTGATTTAAATATTTACAAGTATCAAGGCTATATTTAAGATTTAGCATTTATTTTCTATTTGGCCCGTAATGAAATCATGCTCTGAACAATTTAAGCACAGCTCAGCTTTAAGAAACGTAATATGCATGCTTAGCATTTTGTGAAACTACATTGGAAAAAACTCTGGTTGTACAGTTATCGAGGCGACATTTATTTTGTATTTGGCCTTATCATATATGACAAAATCCCAACGTTGGAGACCGTGTAGACATTTGCTTCAATTTCAAAACCGGATTACTCGGGAACGGCTATAACTTGTATAAGGGAATGCTTTACACCTTTGCGTTCGGTAAGTTCTGCTGTTTATTCTGATACGGTTTGTAATTTCTTTGAATTAAAAGTTTGTGAGATATTCCATCACGACGAATGGGTGTGGAGATGTCCGTCTGTCTGCCTCATAGGTCTAATTAGCAGCGTGTCGCGGGCCGGATTAAAATACCTAGGCCTACGGGCCAATTCAAAAGAGAACTATTTACGTGAGAATATTAGCCTGTGAAGATATAATGCAGATCCACAGATCTCACTAGATTTATGTCTATGCAGTCATCCTGAAATAATCTAGCAGTGGCACATGAAAGCATAGTGACAGTTTCTTAATGGTAGTGAAGTGAAAGTGAAGCGTTGCACCAGTGCCTATAGGCTATGCTGCGGTGGCGGCTCACTACGAGTTGTAGAACTTCAAATCAGCGCGATTTACCCCCTATAGGCTGGTAACGTTAGGCTACATGATCCCTACAGACACTTTATTATTTTTAACCGTCAATAAGTATGAAAATTAGACCGGATCTGACTATTTGTGGTACGCTAGCTCTACCCGCCACAGTGGCTGGTAAGTTGACCAAATTCACCCGCCAGCGCACAAAACTACCCGCATTTGGCGGGGGGCGGGTGGTTAATTTCCATCCCTGGTGTGCATATGTGTTTCTATTGAATGCGAGGGGCCCTGGTGCTACATGCTTCCGCACAGTGCTAGGCCGGCCGCAAACGGTGGACACACAGAGCGAACCGGGATGTGCGGGGGGTGGTGGACGCGAGAGCGCGAGGGGACCGCCCGCTGGGCCGCGGATCGCCAATGTGCTTGTCGGGGCCGTATGCAAGCCCATGCGCGGGGCACTGTCAGTCACGGCCAGGGCTCAGCTGCAGCTGGGGATGGGAGCATTAGCCCCCCACTGGGGCGCCCGCTCCACTGCGTACCCCCGTCGCCACCACCACCACCACCACCACGAGCACCACCCTCACCTCCTCAGCAGCCCCCACCTCCCCATTCAACCCCCCCTCCACACACACACGCCCCCCCTCTATCAGCACCACCCGCGGCGCAGCCATGCTCTTACCTGTCCACCTAATCTGGGATTTTCTCAAGATAATGCAGTTATTTCAGAGCACGAGCAGGATTCCCACAAGAAAGGCTCCGTCGCCCTCCCCCGTCCACATTCACTAAGCCCCCCCCCCCACCCCAACCTTGGTTAGTGTACACACACACACACTTACACACATGCTTAGACACATACACACTCTCACACAATCTCTTTTGAACTAAATGTCACATAATGTGATGGAATAAGATGAAGATTTGCTGGTACAGTATAACAGGGCTTGCTATGTGGACACCATTTTAATTTGGACTTGGCTTTGACTGGTGTAGCAGATAGCGGCTTTTCCAAAATATGTGTATCACAATGACCGACTGAAACATACCACCCTATATCTCCACACTAATAGCAGGAAGGGTCACAGTTCATGTCGATCTGAAAAGAAAGAGCAGAAGAAAGGAGAGAAGAGAGGGATGAAATGAAATAAAAGGAGAAAGTATGTGTGTCTGTTTTTTTTTTCTGTCTACAGTTCAACACAGTATGAAATAAATAGCCGGTTCTCAACATCGGGGATTAGGATTGCTGTTTTTGTGTGTGTACTGGATTAGGGGTAACACACTAGATTAGGGGCTACGGATTAAATTAGGGACTTCAAGAAAATCCCTCAATCAGAGCTTCAGATCCTGTCTGGTGGAGACCATAAAAAATGGCAGTGGTAGCACTCAGGCAAGCACTTACACATACCGGTAAATACACACAAGTGTTCACCACATGCATGCACAGGCAATACGTACACGCACATGCACACACACACACACACACAGAGGCACACACACACACACACACATGCACAAAGGCACAAACACTCGTCCACATACTTGTACTGCCCACAAAGGCTTCCTCTAGTTTGGATGCGTACCAAAGGTCAAATAGTCATATCCTGTATTACAATAACGACATCACAATGTACATATTATTCTGTTAATACCTCAGTCAGAAGTACTCTCCCTCTCTTTCCCCTGCTCACTCTCTCTCTCTCTCTCTCTCTCTCTTTCTTTCTCTCATCCTTTAACATGTGACTCACCATATTCTCACCACAGGATGCCATAGAGAGGTTACAAGGAGAGGCAATAAAACAGTCGCCAGTAATGTGGTGACAGAGAAACCTACCACTATTTTGATGAGGTAAATAGGAAATGACTAAGGCCTTGCAATGGCAAGACAGCGTGCAAATAAACACTGGGATTTCGGTGGTTAATTAAAATAAGTTGAAATAATCATATTCTTTGATGATAATGCTACAGTTTGCATGCGAATGACGTGTGTCTGTGTGTGTGTGTGTGTGTGTGTGTGTGTGTGTGTGTGTGCTTGTGCATATTAGTATGTGTGTACTGCCTCACCGGATGATAAGCTTGCGTGTGTTTCTTTATGAATGAAACGCTCCCTTTCATGTTTGTCCTTGTGCCACATGTTTGACCACAAAACAGCACCCTCAAATCTTTAAAATAAACAGAGAGATTGCAGCCCAGCGGTGTCGCTTTGAACTGGTTTTCTGGATCCAAATCCAGCCCTTAAGGTCCTGCTGAAGTTAAAAGACCTTAATGGGCTATAGTTTTGGCAAACTGATCATTCCATGTTTTATATACCTTCGTCTCCAAAAAACGTCCACTGGCCTAAATCAGAAAGAGAGTCTCCTAAAAAACCCAAACAAATGACCACATAATGACAGCCAAGGCTTCTCAAGGGCCAACCACAAAGAGGCCATAAAATCAAATAAAAACAGCGAGAGCAACAGTCATAGCAACAGTGGTAGCTAAATTGACTGTGGTGTTACTCTATTGTACCGAGCAGGATACAGTGGACTGCAATCAAACCAATTGACAAGTAGATTACCCCCCATTCTCCCTACACAAACACACACACACACACACACACACACAAGCACACACACACACACAGAGGGAAAGCATGGAGACTTATTCTGCATTAGAACTCATGCTCGCAAATCACCACAGGCGCAGTTGAGCCTGATGCGGGCAGGAATAATGGAAAGCGATATTGCGGCATGTGAAAATGGAGTCTCCAGCTACTCAGAGCGGAGAAGGGCACATACCGTTTCCTACAGTCACATCGTAAATTACACGCTGCGCCCTGATGGTGATGAAGGAGCGCCCCCCTCTCTTCCTTTCTCCTTTTTTTCTACCACTGGTCCCACTGCACTCTTCTGTCATCAGAGGGGAGGGATTTTGGTCCCTCTCCAAATTTGGAGTTTGTAATTTGTGATTAGCAGGGTGGTTTTGGGTTTAGATAATCTTTGTCCAGATTTGAAGAGACCTTCGGAGGCAATCCTCGATGCCGATTTCCTCCAGATGTTGAAAAAACAACAACACTGGAAGTTCCCAGATTTTCTCTGATCCGAGCCTCCTGACACTCTCTACTAGAATGTGCTCACCGCATAAATGCAAACAAAACAACAGCGGCTAAATACACCCTTACAGAACTATATTAATTATCTCTCTACCGAGGGCTACAGGTTAGCTACTAGCATGCTAAACATAAGCAGCACTACCTACTGTACCTCCTGCTCTACCTCATGAAAATGTATTTCTGTAACTTCATCAATGATGTTATGTTAGTTAGGCCATAGTGCACATGAATAACAGCCAGAGGTCTTAAAGTAGGGTCCACATACCAGGTTATTCTTGTGTATATGCCTGTATAAATCCTCTATATGACTAACTTCAAGCCAGATGTGCTATGCTTTAACATTTAGTCAATACAAGTGTAGAGGAGTTCATGCTATATTAGTCTAGATGATAAAGGCTAAGGAGCTAAATAAAAGTTTTTTCCTCCACATGAAAAACAAAGATGGGCAAAATATGCAAAGCAGAGTGGGGGGAGGGAGCCACTGCTTTACATATACCAATAACCACAACAACTCATTGAGCCACTGCTTTACATATACCAATAACGACAACAACTCATTGCATATGAATGACAGATTGTTCCAACCCAATTAGGTCCCCTTTTGTTTCTCCCCAAGTTAAACACATTGAGCTCCCCAAAGAGACAGAAGCCTCTTTTGATGCCTTTCAGCCCATTCGACGGATGGCCGTGGTTGGACAGCTCGCTGCATCAATTGGGAGGGAGAGAGAGAAAGAGAAAGAAAGACAGCGAAAGAGAGAGAGGGGGCAATGATGATGATCCAGGCTTTGCCCATATGGCTGTGAGGCATGGCGACCTTGTCAGCACCTGCTCTGGAGGCCTTTTGTCTGGGCAGTGCCATTGGCAAAGAGACGGGCACACACACACACACACACACACACACACACACACACACACATACACAGGCAAGATCACGCCACCCAATCTCCCTGATCCCTAATAAAACCCCATCCAGTACTTAATTAAGAGGAGCACGGCTTTAAAACACACATACACACACACACACACACAAGCGCTGGATAGCCACCAAAACAAGTGCCACAAATAAATATATAAAGATAATTAAATAAATAAAATGGGAGATTGAACAATTGCCGAGGCCTCTGAAATGTCATTATAATTAGATATGTAAATCTCCTTATCATCTTTCAGTGCCGTTGTGTACTATGGGAGTAGCAAGCCTTAAGGTTGCTCGAAAAAATATTCAATTAATAAATGAATGGGCTTTGATGAACTTTGATTATTTTGGGCCCGCGTCCAAGTTTACCTTATCAGGAAATGTCACCTTGATCCAGGCCTCATTGGTCTGGTAAATAGTGTCAACACATCCGTCTCTATCTTCTTTATTTCGGTTTTAAAGAGCACCCAGTATTGCGAGCTCTCATGTGAGATGGTGGGCAGGGCCGTACGTTCACGCCAGATTAACTGCGATCCCACAACATGCGCCGTGTGTTTTTCTATTTTTTTTTTTTCCGTGGGGCAAAAAAGCAATAAATCATGTAGGTTGTATTAAACTCACATTATAGCGGAAGGCACGTGTGTGATGGAATTACACAGGTGCTGCCAACAAACGCTAGAGATACTTGTGACTGGTGCTCGCTCTGCCATCACTGTTGACAGACACAAACACACACATGAACACACAGAGGCACCTGAACACACACCCTGAGATACAGATATAGGTGCAGATACATATGCAGACAAAGTGTTTGTAGTGTTCACGCACACACACACACACACACCAATCAAATACCGTCTCTTTAAGGGTGCCACCATGACGAGAGAGAGAGAGAGATTTTAAATATATAAAAATAAACAGCTAAGAAAGTAACAAATGAGGAAGCAGAGTGGAGGAGCTAATGTGCAAAGTTGTTTCTGTCCTCTGCGGCTCCATCATTTATTCAGAAGGTTGGAGCAGAAGACAGGCGACTCGCATTTGCTTGATACTCAATTATACATTAGTGTACATCACTTGGCAATCTGTTCATATCAATTTAATTGGATTTTAATATTGCCTCTGATCTTGTTGTCCAATTAACAGTACTGGCTGGCAATAAAGCAGAACCACACACTATGTGACACCTTTGATCCTCGCCATATGGAGCCCCTCCATTGATTACCACATTTTCAGAAATTTTCCTCTCTCAATATGGCCTGGTGATGAATGGGAGAAAATGCGCATCCCCGACGTGATAAAAATTTCACTTCCACTCGCAACTTCATTTATTTTGTTGACATTCTGCTCTGATTAAAAACAATAAAAAAAGAGAGGGAGGAAGAAGGGGGGAGAAATGGCCATGCCCTGAATATCATATGCAAATAGAGCCCTGGGCAGGCATCTTGTGATGCCAGGGGACTGCTGCAGTCACTGCGTTGGCATCGTCTCAAGAATTTCCTTAAAGAGACAGCACCTTTTTTTCTGTCTTACTGCACCCCCCTCTTTCCTCTTGTCCTCCTCCCTTTATCTGCCTGCCTTCTCTCTCTCTCTCTCTCTCTCCCTCTCTCTCTTCCTTTCTCACTCTATCTCTCTCTCTGTTGTTGGCTCGGAAAGATGCCCTGCATGTAATGGCTGTCACAACAAGCTGCTGGTCGAGAGGAGAAGAAGGAAGAGGGTTGCAGATCATTTTCTCTTTTTATGAGATGCGGGAGAGAAAGAGAGACAGGGGGAAAGAGAGAATGAAAGAAAAACAGACATTCATTTTTCATTGGGGGCTTACACAATTTCTCAACTGTGCAGTTCAAAAAAAGATTAAAAAGGGAAAAAGGGGGAGAAAACGGTTTCCTGTAGCAACTGTTTACTCCAACCCCCAGATTATTACGGAGAGCCGGGCGCCATAAAGCGGCAGCGGCTGTGGTGAATTTCACACCACACATTTTGTAGGCTGGGGGCAAGGCGGTGGCAAAGCAAAGCAAAGCTTCCCCTGGTACAGTAGCAACAACAGCAACAGAACAGCAGCAGCAGCAGCAGCAGGAGGAGGTGAGGGCAGAGGCAGTGACTGAGGCAACCGAGGCAGCAGCAGAGGCACAGGCAGCTCTGACAGGGCTTTGAAAAGAGAAGAGGGAGAGAGAGAGAGAGAGAGGGAGAGAGAGAGAGAGAGAGAGAGAGAGAGAGAAAAGAAAGCCCAGAAAACAGGCGCTGACCCAGTTCAGGTTAAAAGCTCACAGGAGCCGGCACACCGGCATGGCTCAGCCCGACTCGGCACGTCACGGTGAGAAAAAAGGATGCCATTCAGAGCCTCATCCTCCGTCCTCTCCCCTCTCTCTTCTCTCTCTCTACTCTCTCTCTCTTTTTTCCCTTTCCATCTTTCAGCCGTCAGCTCCTGCCCCTCCTGTTTCCGGTCATTTCTCTTTTGAATTCTGCTGGCCGCTCCATTGCCCCGGGCTGCAGCCAGGCTCACACCTCCCTCTGCATCAATTAACCTCTCATCTGGAGCACGGCAAGTCATTAGAGATATGCAGACGAGGCCGACGCCGCATTATTCCACAGATACAGAGAGAGAGAGAGAGAGAGAGAGAGAGAGAGAGAGAGAGAGAGAGAGAGAGAGAGAGAGAGAGAGTGGGGAAAAAAGAAGCAGACACAGCAGGAGCAAATACACAACGCTGAGTGAACTGAGAAATGTAACACAGTCCAGCTCTGAATGGACAACACATTTTTGAATGCTTGACGAAAAGAGAGAAGAAAAAAAAAAAACACTTGCACACAGTCTGTTTTGCTGTGATGCATTTCTGTCAGGGACTAGTTTATGCACATGGAATGCATACATCTGTGTGTGTATGTGTGTGTGTGTGTGTGTGTGTGTGGAGGGGGGAGGGGGTCTCTTTATTTCTCCTGTGCAATGTAAAAAGTCAATCACAGTCTAAACCCGTAGCCCTGGGCGAGCTGTTTGTGTGAGTGGAATCCCTCCTGTTTGAGCTGGGTGCTGGCTGCTGCTGCCGCCGCTTTGTGGCACACTTCTCAGTGTGAGACAGCTCACCTATTTCTGTGAACCACTCCGGATTAACCCCAACCCTCCCCATATTTGTGTCACTTCTGGCACTGTGGGGATTGACTGTGCTTTCATATCCTCTCTCTCTCTCTCTCTTTCTCTCTGTCTCTTACCCGCACTCATTCTCCCTCTCTGTTATTTTTTCAGTCTCACTCTGGCTCTCCGTGGCTCTCTTCCCCACTACTAGAAAGGCACTGTTGAGTCCTGCTCTATCATTAGAATAATTAATTGTTCAATGAAGTGGCATTTTCACAGGGAAGTGCTCTTGTGGATGCTGTGCAAGACGGGCATTAGTGCCAAGGGAAGTCAACTGCAAGCGGATGAAGACATCAGAGGCCGCTTTTTGTTTTCGATACCCGACACTTGCGTGCTCAAATGAGCATTTAGCCAAAGCTTGTTCCTCGACAGCCATTAATAAAAAAAGGGGGGGGGGGGGACAAAACAAATGGTTGAATAAAAGCGACTTGATCCTGCTGGGCAGCTAGCGCTAAATATAATTTTATGCACACCTTTGTGAAATAAATTGAGCGGGGCTTCAACACTGTACATTCTCCAAATAAACATGCACACATGCACAGACACAGAGACACAGACACACACACACACACAGACACACACACACCGTCCAAATTGCATCAGGAAAATGCTTTACGTATACATTACCTGTCATAAACGCTTTCTTGACCATTAGCGATTTTGTGCATCGTAGCGCTTCCAAGGCATATTAAATAAGAAAACGCAAGGGTGGCAGTGTGTGTGTGTGTGATGACAGGAGGATGGCAGTGTGTGTGTGTGTGTGTGTGTGTGTGTGTGTGTATGTGTCCGCATGTGTGTTAGTGAGGACTGGAGGGGTGCACACTAGGACATCTGCTTGTGCCAGATAATTCAGTTAATTTCTATTCCCTTGAACCTGGAGGTGTTAATTTGGAAGCGAGGCAGCCGAGTCTGAAGAATGCCAATACGTCATTTGAATGATTAATGCAGACATGGGAATTGGGCGCCTTTGTTTACTCTTTCATTTTGACACAGCGCAGCGAAGTGGTGGCACGGCGACACACGCTCAAAGTTAAGGGCGGCTTCTGCTGGGTACATCCAAGGGGCATTATGTGTGTGTGTGTGTGTGTGTGTGTGCTTGTTTGTAAATTTTACTGTCAATTTGTGCAGTGTATTCATACACATACATAAATGAATATCTATGTGAATATCCATACCTATAAATGCTTAATACACATAATGTACTGTGCGCACTGTGCGCACACAGGTAAGCTACACATGACATGCCTCCGAGTTCAGGCCAATACATTTCACAAAAATGCAACATGGATGTTCAAGTCTAAAACATAAATGATCTTTAACATTTCTATTGCCAAATTATATTTCAAGCACTGGCCCTCCAGACTGAACAGTGAAGAAAAAATGAAAATCATTGAAAAGCTCATTGTGTTAGTATTATCTCCCCCTATTGAAATGTCATCTAATTTCCTTGTACCATATCATACTTTGGTAATTGCATTCACCCAGGATTTATTTCTACCACAGAGATTCCAGGTGCAGCCTTCTTGTAACTTACTCAGGGGGGGAAATCGTGACGTGGTTGAAGAGAAAGATATTTATTACAAAGTTGGCTCATGGGTTTAATCTAATTTTCCCCTTAAAGTATTGTATTTGTTCTCAATCCCTGCAAAGAAGTATCTATTAGACTTGCCACTGATGGATATCCCACCATATTGCTTTTTCTCTTTCAAAAGCTTGTCAGCGATTGCCTTTCATTTTTTTATTTTTTTTTGTGGGGGTAATTCTTGAATATTCACCATGTGCCGTGTTAAGTTGAAAGGGGGGTAGTCAGTGGAGACATTAGGACACATTTATCTGGATGTTTAGCTGACAAATGAGTCTGTCGGAGTGAGAATCTCAGCCCTGGTAATTGCTTTTTTAGCGTGTGTAGGAAATACTTTTCTTCTCGTGCGCGGGGGCCCCGGCGCTCTCTTGCGCTCTGCCCACCGCTGCCGCTGCCAAGTTGTTAGCAGCCGGGGCGCTGCCAGCAAACCCGCCCTGAGCTGCGGGTTCTGGCCCGACCTCCGGTGGACCTCGCAGCCCCTGCCATCCCACCCGGGATGAGATGAACTCCACTACAGAGGGGTGATTGGCAGCAGCCATGCTCTCCTGGCAAAGGTATGTGGGCAGGTGCCCCCGCACCCCCCCCCACCCGTCCTCGCCCCCACCCACCCCCCACTCCATGAGCCGCATTCCCTGTGCCTCATCCTCTGTATATCTCCAGTGCCCCTGTGCCCACCATCCCAGCCCGCTCAGCCGAGGAGATCAAACGCTGACGGCTCTCGTGTCTCCGGCTCGCCCGTGCCCTTCTCCACCCCTCCTCGTTTCCCCAGCTCAAGTCCAGATTTTCTGCTCTCACTCCCTTTATCTCTTCCACTCCTCTCTCTCTCTCTCTCTTTCTCTGTTTGTCTAACTCTCCTTCCTCCCCCTCTTTTTCCCGTGCCATCTCTAATTCATGGGAACAGGTTCAGCGGCCCGTCACTGTCGACGGGAAGCGGCGCGTGGACAGCAAACTGACAGTGGGTGGTTTAAAGAGTCGCCAGCTTTGCCACCAGCCAGATTCGGAGCTTGGCGCGCCAGAGCCATGTGCTTTCAGGGCAAACAGTTTGATGCTATTTCAGATGCTGCGCTTAATTAGGAAAATCACTGTGAAGAAAAAAGATCAAAGTCCCCTCTGATAATTTTCAATATGTGTTATGAAAAATTTGCACATGTTAAACGTGTCTAACCCTCCCAAACAAAAAAAATAGGGAATTTTTCCAAATAGATATCTCCATAAATTTGTGCCTTTTGAAAGAACACATATGCTCCCCCTAGATGTAATAGCACTGTAAATAAGTGGTCAAAACTGAATTATTCTGAGTGATTTGGCACAAGAAGCACCCAATCCCCACCCACCCGGTCATCTATTGCACATCAATGTACGTCTGCGTAAAACGGCTTGCGCAGGAATTTAATTTAAGCGGAGACCATCGGGGGAGAGCTGATGTGGTGTTGATGCGCTGTGTTTTAATCAACAATCATTTAATCCCCCTTTGATGAGCCCCTCCGCTCTAATGAACAATCTTTTTAATCCACATTTCACTAAATAAATCTAAAATGGCATTTTCATAATTTGTCCGCGGACGCAAGGCCAGCGGCTCGGCAGCGATTATCAGTAGCCTTGGTGGCAGGCAGTGCAGGACTGATGGTGACAGCCAAGGGTTAGTGTGTGTGTGTGTGTGTGTGTGTGTGTGTGTGTGTGTGTCTGTGTGTGTGTGTCTGTGTGTATGTTTGTGTGTGTGTGTGTTTGTGTGTGTGTGTGTGTGTGTGTGTGTGTGTGTGTGTGTGTGTGTGAGTGTCTGTGTGTGTGTGTGTGTGTGTGTGTGTGTGTGTGTGTGTGTGTGTGTTTGTGTGTGGGGGATGGGGATGGGGTATGCCTGTCTTTTTTTATCAGCAATGTCTCCCAATCAATAAATAGGACATCTAGATAAGGCCCACTAGCGCCTCTACAGTCATTACTGTAACTGCTGAAGGACACACTGCTAACGCATGTGCTTGTATGTGTGTGTGTATGTGTGTGTGTGTGTGTGTGTGTGTGTCTGTATGTGTGTGTGTGTTTGTGTGTGTCTGCGTGTGTGTGTGTGTGTGTGTGTGTGTGTGTGTGTGTGTGTATGCTTGTGTTGTCTTCTGTTGTCTTCCAACAGAGAAGAGAATATCTGGTTGTGTGAACATTGCAGGCAACAAAAAGGGGAGAGAGACACGACCAATACGTGTGCAATGATTTGGCAAAAATCCCGGCTCATTCCCTTCGCTGAAATAACAGATTTATGTGCTCGTGGTGAATGTGTCTGTTTGGAAATTTTATTCTCCTTGTTTTACGATCACTCTGATTATGTTGCGTGAAAACGGCGAGAAGGAATGTGAGCGACAACTGAACGGCAGACTGCTATGAAAAAAAGAGAATATTATTATTGTTCCATTTTGACTATATGAAATCACGCCATGGATCATAACATCATGTCACATTATTCAGCTCCATCTGCTTATCAGCAAAGTGGGGGGAAAAAATACATAGTTCAAGAGCAGTCTTGTATTTATCCAAGCAGATGAGAAAAAAATACATGGCTTTAGCACCGATACTTATTCTTGTTGAAGCTCTGCCATAGTGGCTTTATGCACACGGCCACCTCCAGCAGATCTGACTGAAATCTCATTTATGGCTGATCTGGCCACAGCTATTTCCTACACTGGAGACCACATCTGCTTTAGACATTCCTCCCAGGTTTAAGGTCCCTCAAGGTGTAGTTAAATTAGAAACGGCACAGGTTTATAAATGTTAAATCCACCAATAATCTGGGCTTGGCATGACCCTTAACTGAGGCAACATTAGTGGGTGTTGGTGGTTGGGGGCTTGGGGGTGTTATGAGAGCTTAAAAACAATGCTAACATGTGTCCAAACATGGTTCTCCAACACCACCGCTGACCATAATGTTTCACAAGACAGAGTGAGAGAGAGAGAGAGAGAAAGAGAGAGAGAGAGAGTAAGAGAGAGTAAAACAGACAAAGACAAATAGAGAGATAGCGAGAGTGAGAGTAAGTTAACGTAGCACACCTCACCAAGCCCATTAACACTTACGTAAGTTTTGAGTGTCTTTAATCTGCGGGTTATCTGGGGCGCTCCTGGCCGAGGAGCTCCTAAGGGGGAGAGAGACCGGAGAGCCGTGGGGGCCTTAGCCCCTGCAAAGCCAGCCTGGGAGGCCCGGCTTTCTCCCCGGCCCTCGGTAGTGCCTGATCAATGGCCCCGCGCTTTTGAACAGTAAAACCCGGCTGAACTCTCAAAGCCTTTTCAGCCAACACCGAGACACTCCGGGGGAAAGGTGGAGACTGAGAGCGGGAGAGAGAGAGAGAGAGAAAGAGAGAGAGAGAGGGAGAAGGAGAAAGGGGTAATATCTGGAAGAAGAAATAAAATCAGAGTGTTACCCCCTTAGCTTCCAGAGCATGTGGTTTCCTCCAATTTCTCCCTTTAAATTTAGCATCGGCTACGTCATGGGAAGCTGGCAAAGGCTGCACCAACATGGCTGAATGCACAGGTCTGCCACATCTCAGAGGTGCCTCTTAAGGGGAGCAGAGAGAATCTTTTCGTTTTAAATAATGACCAATAAGTCTTTCTTTTAAAAAGTTAATTTAAAAGTCCTTATCGTGTGGCTGAAACATATAATTACATAAGCCTCGGAATCTTTCTTCATTTGAAAATCTGGACTATTTTGAAGTGTTGACCTATTGCTCCAGTGAAAAAGCGTAAACAGATGTAACCACCCATTAACAAACAGTACTGTACTGTATGTCAACAAACATGTTAACATAGCCTTTTACTGGGTTGAGTGGTGCTTTCTGTCCAAGCCTTCATTATGTACCATAAAACAGCTGCAAAAAAAACATATGGTCGTTGATTTCTGCTGGAGGCCTCAAGTGAAGCAGGAGGCCGAAGTGGAGAAGCTCCCAGAGAATGTGAGTGAGTGGAGACACAACAGAGAACAGATATAGTACTGTATGTTTGACAACCACAGTATCAAGCTTTGAAACGTATCGATTTTTGGGACCAAATGAGGGATGTTTGTTTTGCATTTTGCCTTTTCTACGAATTTTAGAGGTTGAAATGGGTGGCACACAAAAGCTTAATTTGTTGTCCTTTGCTGTAAAGAGTAGAGTACAATATATCCACTCCAGCTATGCATCTTGACAACAAATGAAAAGCAAAAATCAAATATTTCTCATAGCAGAAAAAGTTGGTATATCATATGCACAGAATCATGACAAGGAAAGACGACATATAATGTATCATTTCATACGTGGTGTTAGTTTTCAACTTGCATTGTAAGTGCATATCACAATGCTAGCCTATCAGCTTTCCCAAGAGCGTCCTCTTTTGAGGACAAGAGAAGTTGCACCATCATCGGTGGCGTCCTCTCAGGTGCATGTTTCCAGCCACACACACACACACACACACACACACACACACACACACACACACACACACACACACACACACACACACACACACACACACAACCTGCTTTGGATAAAACACCTTCACCTGCTCTTTAAGGAAACACAAACAGAAGAACAATACAATCTTTGTCACAGGCATATAATTGGCCCCACAGACGAGCATGTAAGAACAGCAATAGCCAAAGGGCAAGGTGGACTCGCACTCTTAGCAGACTCATCTGTCTCTTTACTCAGACCACACGGTTGTGTAACGCGGGCACCCAGCCAAGACACACACACACACACACACACACACACACACACACACACACACACACACACGAAGAACCAGAAGGACAAGGAATTTGGAACAAGAGAAGAAAAAATAAGGCTGGGCAAGTCCGATCCTGCGCGACAGACGCTTGAGCTGAGGAATTGTGGTCATCACTATGGATCACTGGTAGACGAATTCCAGAGGACACCTGAACCCTGATAAACTCCATAGTCACCTTAGCAACTGATTTGATTAATGACAGTAGAAGAGCCAGGCTTTTTTTAACCACATTTTTTTTCCATGGCTCACCACAATACATTTCAAAATACCCTGACCAAAAAGATTTTTTGGTGCGTGTATCGGAATGTGTGTTTCAAAGTGTTTTTCGCCAAATGTGGTTAAAAAAGATAATAAAAAATAACATCAAACATAACGAGGGGACCCAACCATACATAGATCTTGTTATGCTCTGCGGAGCTATGGGGGTGTATGTGTGTCACGCACTCGGCCCTTGCTGACTCTCCGAGAACGCTCAGTCGGCCCTCGGTTGCTCGTGGGCGGCTACTGATATGATACCCCAATAGAAAGAAAGAAAAAACCTCTGTAATGTCACAAAGAGAAATGAGAAATAAAGTTTTTTTTTTGTTGTTTTTGTTCATGCACGAGTGGCTCCAGTCTCCTCCTCAGGGTTACTTTGTAAAATTAAAACAGAGTGAATGAGCTTTCCCTTTGAAGGCCAGATGGATAGAAAGGAAGGCTATGAAGTAAGAGAAAGAGAAAAGGAGACAGAGAGAGAGAGAGAAAGAGAGGGAGCGAGAGATAGAGAGAGAGAGTGCAAGCAAGAACGAGAGACAGAGAGAGTAAGAGAAAGAGAAAGAAAAAGGGGCTGGGGGCTAAGCAATAGGAGTGCAATTAAAATCGCACACACTGGCGAAATCTCTCTCTATTTTAAAGCGCAAGCCCTGGTCCTCTTTTGGGAGCTCATCAACTCCGCACTCCCTTTTGAAGATTTTTTTGCGGTGCTTTCTTAAAGGCTTGTTTTAAGAAGACTGCAGAGGTGCTGGCCATTCCATTAAAGGGGACTCGCGCTTGGCCCTCCTCACACGGCTCTCAAACACACACAAAATTCGGCGTGTAACCCCACTGCCGTCTCCCCGTGGCCAGCCACACCAAAGCCCTCTCCATTACCCCCCCCCCCCCTTCTCCTCCTCCCCCCGGCCACGATTAATGAGGTCACTTCCTTAGTGGGCAGAGGACGAGGAGGGCAGGGAAAGAGTCGAGCCCACTGTCTGTCTGTCGCCAGCCTGGTATACAGAAGTGGATGGTACAGGGTGTGGACTTGTGTGTGTGTGTGGGTATGTGTGTGGGTGTGTGTGTGTGTGTGTGTGTGTGTGTGTGTGTGTGGGTGGGTGGGTGGGGGTTAGTGTACAGATGTGGTTGATGACGAGACAGCGTGGCATCTCCTCGCGCTGTGGCACACCTAATGAAATGCGATGAATCACACGGCTGACATTCCTAATTGTGTCCTTTTTTCTGTCTCTCATTGTCTTCCCCTTCGCTTTCTTCCTCCAGTGTCTTCCATAATGACAGCTGGTCTGAGGACCATTTTAAACACTTCCTGGTGTCATACCTGCCATATTCAGTGCACGCTTTCGGTTTGATGTGTGTGTGTGTGTATGTGTGTATCAGCGTGTGAACGGGAGCTTGAAGATCATTGTTTTGTGTTTGTTGTCATTTGTGTGTGTGAGTCTGTGTTTGTGTGTGTATGCACTTATCTGAAAGAATGCCTGTCTGTGCGCGAACATCAGATTTGCACTGAACAATAAACCGTTTATGTGGCGCATTTGACAATGCAATTCGATTACCGGCACACAAAAGTAATACTGAAGACACAAAGCCACACATGAACACCTACACCTACACATACGTAAACACCACCCCGGCCCCTCCAACCACTCGGGCCCAGGACAGGACACAACAACAAGGCATGACGGTCTCATAAATAATAATTTATGCAGCCACGTTCAAATCTGGCCATGGAGCTTCATCATAACTGTATTCGCAATGTCTTCTGCTGCTAATTACTGGGTCAAAAAAGCAATTTGTTCCATCCAAGAACAGCCCCCTTTCTGAACGCCTCACACATTATGCAAAAATGCCAGATGCTGGCAACACCTTTTGAACAAGTTGGTGCAAGGGTGGTAGACTGCAGAGAGAGGGGGTGGGGTGGGCGGGGGGGCAGAGAGAGGGAAAACAGCATAATAAATGCATTTCATTTGGCTGATTTATTTACCGACCTCAACAACCTTAGAAAGTTCAAACCTGAAATCCAACTCCACACAAAGTCTGAAATGTCTTTAACTTTATATGATGCGCATATCTATTTATTGCATACTTTAAAAGAATTGAATACACTGCTACTCTGTCTACACATACAGTACATACTAATTCTGCAAACCCCACATAAAAGTAAGCACCACAATCTTGACATTTACTCTGGCATCATTAAATAAAAGATAGAGGTACATCAGTGATATTTTATGTAAAGGATCTACAATGTAATAAAACGCACCACAGTGGTCCAAATAATGGTGAGGGACAGTGGTGTTTGATTTCAGCAGTGCTAGTCTGCGGGAGTAAAATGCAGTCGCCTCAGTGATGATAGTTTGATGGGCTGCTCTTTATAAGGCAAACACACGGGAACAGGTTGGAGGGGAAGTCTGCCAGTCCGCCGGGGACAGGAGAATCCTGGGAGAGAATGATGCCGTGGGGTCCTGTACAGGCACATACACACACACACACACACAAACATACATACACACACGCACGCACGCACGCACGCACGCACGCACGCACAGACACGCACACACACACAGAGACACACACAGACACACACACACACAGATATACATACACACAGACACACACACACACACACACACACACACACACACACACACACACACACAAACTCAAGCACACACAAAGATACACAAAGCACACACACTTACATACAAAGCAGACCAAGGTGAACCCACCCACCCATAGACACTCACAAACACACATACAGGAGCAGAATACTGCCCAGGGGGTGGGAAGCCATACCCAACTGTTCTCAGAAGAACACAGAAAAGGAGTGGAAAAACAGGGGAAAAAGAACACTTTAATGTTGTAAATGCTGAATATGCTATTCCCTTTCAACTGCAGCAGAGGCATTGACAAGCAAAGCTGCAGCCTCCTCCCTAAACACATGGACTCACAGACACACACAAACACAGGCACACACACACACACACACACACACACACACACAAATATTCTAGTTAAAATGGCACAAGAAGGTATCACACTGCCATCTTTCTTTCCCCTTTACAAAGGCAAAACAAAATATGCAGTTGTGACTCTTTCCCTAGGACCGCGGCCCAGATCCTGCTCTCAGAGGACGCGGTGAACGAGCGGGCGGGCGGGCGAACGGCGGGCAAGGAGCCGGTGTTGATCCCAGCTCAGCATCCCGGGACGATGACGGAGTGTTTGCGTGTTAGCCGACCGGCGGAACTACGGAGGCAGTGGAAGGGGGACAGGCCAATGCTTTCAGAGACATGTCAACTGGACACATTAACTCATAAAATATCCTCCTCCCCATGAAAAATGCAGCCCGATCCCGGGAGCAGCCTATGTATAATTGATTCAAATGAGTTGGAGCTTTCTCTCCCTGGCTGGATTTGTGCGCTTGGCTGGCCGGGCCTCCCTGCAGAAGGGAGTGAAATATAGGACAAGGGAGGAAGGGTGGGAGGAGGTGGCGGTGGGGGGGTGGGAGAGGGTGGAAAAGTGTCCAGGTCACACTGTGACCCAACTCCCATCATGCACCTGGGCCTGGCGATCTCACCAGAGAGAGAGAGAGAAAGAGAGAGAGAGAGAGAGAGAGAGAGAGAGAGAGAGAGAGAGAGAGAGAGAGAGAGAGAGAGAGAGAGAGAGAAAGAAGGAGACAGAAAGAGAGAGAGCAGGACAACCCACTCAAGGGCACCGTAGTGAAATGAGCCAGCTCTTTCATCCGTTGTCCTACCCGAGTTCAGGTGACACATTTTATAAAACGGGCTGGCTCTCACTTTTAAACCATGCAAATCAATGCAAAACCATCCAAAAACATGGTATGATTTTAAAGTTGATTAAAACAAACAGTAAACAAACAAACAAACAAATAAAAAAATCCAGTCATACCGCTGTAACACGCAGGGCTGGGAGAGAGATCCCCACTCTGACAGCGACACGGACGCAAAGCCTCCCTTATTGACCTGTGTAAATTGATGACATGCACATGTTTCAATAATGGATGGAATCCCCTCTGTTTAAATGTCTGTCAAGTAGATGTTTCAGTTGACTGGACTGGAAGGCGGATGAATATTTCACAACGCTTAACCACGGCTTTTCTCAAGCATCAACATCGCTGACATGCAAACGAACTCTGGGGTCGCCAGCACACCCCGCACTCTGGGTAATGGAGAGGACATGCTCTTCCAGAGATTGCGTGTCAGTCCCTCTCTCTCTATCTTCCTCTCTATCCCTCCATTTCTTTAATTTCATTCTTCTCTTCTCCTTTCTTTTCTCTTCCCCTTTCTCTCTTGTCTCCACAGACCACTTTTAAGATTTCTCCTTTAGGTATTCACACACTGCAGTAACAAGCTGAGGTTGGTATTGTCATGCATTGCTAGAGGAAAAATTGGGCATTTTGTGCCGTACTCCTTGAAGCAGTGTTGGAATAGGTGTATTGTTGGGCCTCTAAGTACCCCTCCTCCTCCTTGTCTGGACAAAGGTCCAGCCCAGCACCCCTGCACACTGCAATTACTGGGGCCAAATCAATGGCCATTGTTTTCCGGCTTTAACCTTGCGAATAAATCAGTCCCTGGGTTGGAAAGTAGTTACCGCTACCAGTCCGTGGCTCTGGCTTCAAGGTCATTATCTGATTTAGGCAAAGGAAAAACAACGTTTTTTTTCTTTCCTCGCTCCTCACTCTCCCCCTCTCTTTCTTCTCTTTCTTTTCTCGGTTTGCCTCGCTCTCCTACCCCCCTCCTTCCTCCACCTGACGCTGAATGGCAACCCCTAATCAAGTCTTGACTGAAGACCGATTTTAATCACCCTTCACACCGCGCGGCCAAATTCCTACAGGCAAATAGCCATGAAAAATTTACCAGCAATTCCTCACCTTGTAGTGCGGCAGCTATTTGTTGCTCTGCTTTAAATGTATAAAATAATATATTATTGAGTGGCTGCAAAAGAAGTAGGGCCAAGAAAAGGAAGGCACAGTGGGATTCCAAGGTCAGCGTTCGTAGCCCGAGGACTCGTCGATCAATATTATTTGGTCAATAACTTCTTTATTACTGCACTATCACTCCGAGGGAAATAATTTTGGAGTTGAAACACATTTTTTGAACAGCCATTTAAAAAAAAAAAAAAAACCTTGAGAGCTGTGTTGCTGCACTAGCAAGTGAGGGGCATCACATGCATCAAATGAAAGTCAAATCTTTGTTTGAATATTTGAATACATTCCAAAAAGTGCTCGCTTGCTCCTGCCACTTTGACACCGAGCCCACCTGTTTTGCCCCCCGGAAACACCACGGAACAAACGCAACACCAAAAATAATTCAAGCAGTGCCCCCGTCGATGAGCACCGACAAGCGAAGGAGAGATGAGAGAAATGAGAGAATCATATCAAAACGCGGAAAAAGGCACATCACTTCAGCATGTCCAAGAGAGTGAAAGTTGTTTACTTTTCTGTCGAAGCTGCTGTGGCAACAGCCTGTCCACCGTGGCATCCTCTGGTCGCCAAACTCCACTGGGCCGACCAGACCAGACAGGCCTGTCCTGTCTCACCCCACCTGTCCTCCCTCTCTCAAACAGGGCCGTCTCACCAGGGGCCAATTACGAGATATAGCCGCCCCACACACGCACACACACTAAGTTGTGCCACAATCACCACAGTGACGAGAGATCAGCACGACCTCCCCTGGGTGTCCACTGCACCTTTTCCTTCTCTCTGGACTCCCTCACCCACCTCCATCCCTTTGCTTTCTTACAATGTATTCTATGCACAGCACCATAACCTAACCGTGGCTTCACGGGTGAAGGACACAGTGGTGCAATAAATATGGATGCAAAAACAAAAATAATATTATAATAGTACATAAAAAAGGCGCCGACATCTTTCTCCGTCCGCGGGCGATGGGCGGGGGGCTTTACTGCGTCTTGTAAAAGTGCTTTATTACCTGCCATTGCCAGCACTGGAGCACGGGCCGGGGACAGGGAGAGGGGAACGACACCAGCAGACCAGCAAAAAACTGCATTTTGCATTATCAAAAAAAAAGAGAGAGAAAAAGTAGTAGTCATATTTTTTTGGCCAAGTGAAGTACTGTACGCACAATTTTTCTTCTGCGAAGTCGCAACCTGCTGAATCGTTCAGAGAGATCTAATTAAAGTTCTCTGCTCCCTGTTGATATGGGTATGAGTACGGGGTCTGGGGGAGATGTGAAAAACATCAATAGGTGCTTAATTGGATCGTATTAATGCGTATAATAATGAATGCATGTGTAGCAAATTAAGTGTTATTAAAGACAGATGAGATGGATTACATTAGAAACCTTCTTGTCATAAATATATCCTTGAAATATTGAGATTGGTGTTGATATAATGCCTATTCAGGACGCTGGGGTTTGCAGAGAATCACAAATGGAAATGGACAACATGCGATGATCACCTCAAGATCAATCACCAGATAAACAAACAAACCAATCAGTGACAAGCAAAGGCATTGTGGGACACGCCAGGGATATCTGCTGCATGTTATGATTGGCTCAGGTGATCACTCCATCCAAAAATGAGGTCCGCCAGGAGAGAGAACAAGCGGAGTCTGCTCCTGGCTAATGACTGCGAAATCATTTATGCTTTGGATGTCGTCCAAGTACAGGGAGAATAATAATCAACAATATCACAGCGCTGTAGAGCGG
>NW_027468620.1:23312424-23344924 GCF_046254945.1 Alosa pseudoharengus | reverse complement strand
AGCCATTCTGTGTGAAATGATATGCCCTTGAAAATGGAGGGGATGTCCGTAACCAACGGAAAGGCGTGTGATATAGGGGGGCCGACGGCAGTCCCAGCTGGTTGCTTGGCTCTCACTGACTGATGGACATAATCTTACCCGCGCGCATTACCATTCATAGATGCTAATTCATTCAAAGTGGATAATGGCGATAATCATAAACATGAGAAGCCACGCTGAAGGAGAACACACGCGCGGTACAGTGGTGGCGCGGCAACCAATGCCCAGATATGATTGTAAAAATATGCCACTTCCTTTATGTGGGCTGAAAGACAATGCGGGTTGTGAAGGGTGTGTGTGTGTGTGTGTGAGTGTGTGTGTACTGTATGTGTGTGAATTTTTCATGGGAATGAGAATGAGCGCCTGTGTGTGCTGTGTGCGGCCAAGTGTGATCATATGTGTGTGACGAAGTGCACGTGTTTTTTGTGTGTCTGTCTGTGAGTGTGCATGCGTGTGTGATTGAATGAACGTGGGTGAAAGCATGTGTGTGTGTGTGTGTGTGTGAACATACATTTGCATAAGCATGTGTATGTATTTGTGGTTCTGAATATGTGGTTGTGTGTGGGCAGACTATGCACATGTGTTGTGAGAGTGTTGTGTGTCAGGGTGTGTGAGCTTATCTGTATGTATGTGTGTATGAAGAAGGCATATCAGTGTGTGTATGGGGAATTAAGCATGCGTGTGAGTGTATTTGAGTGAGCTTGTGTGCCTATGAGTATATGTGTATATGTTTGTGTATGTATGCGTGTGCATGTGTGTGTGTGTGTCTGTGTGTTGCGGATGTGAGTAAATGTTTGTGTTTGTTACCTCCCTCTGGAGGTTTTGATCCTGTGCCATCTGCCAGCTCAGGGGGATGGGGGCTGTCTTCCTCCTGATCTGATCGCTTCTCTGCCCCCATGCTCCCTCCCTCCCTCCCTGTCTCTTTTCCTCCCTGTGCCCCTCTGCTCCCGAAGCCCCTAACTCACCCACACACCCCCCCCCCACCATCCCCACTCCCCCCTCACACCTCCACCTCCTTCTCCTCCTCCTCCCTTCTTCCACTTCTCCTCCCCTCTGATCTGTCTCTGTCACACAGGCTGAGTGATGATGGGGAGAGTAGGAGAGAGAGAGAGAGAGAGAGGGATAGAGAGAAGAAAGAGAGGTGGTGAAGGGATGAAGGGATGAAGGGATGAAGGGCTGGAGGGGGGTGGTCTCTGCTCCTCCAGGTGAGACTGAGAGACTAGCACGTCTCCTCCTCCTCTGCAGCGCTGCCTGTAGAGACCTGACCCAGGCACTGACAGCCACATCTGTGGCCATTATTGATGTCATCACAACCCGTGTGTCATTAGAGCATCTTCCAGAACACCTCCCAAAAACACGGGACACTTACATAAACTCAAAGACAGGGCAGAAACAACCAGAAAGTGGGCTGAGGAGAGCACTGGTGCCAATGTAGCACTGATGCCATTGTATTGTACAACAGTGTATCAAAATTTACAAAAATGATCTGCTATACTACTAACATATAATAGCAAACGCAAACACTGTGCATTGTACTTACTAAGGATACCATGGGAGAAGATAAGAATTAGCCACAGAACTCCTGCTAGTAATGAAGTAATGCTTTGGAGTCAAATAATGTGAAGTTTTTGCCAGGTTGACAGCACCAAAGATCAGAGACGTTTACTCATGGTCTGCAGAACTCTCTCTCTCTCGGTGGCAGAGGGCCGATATTTTAGTCTGGCTATTTGAAGAGGGCTGGAGAGAGGAAGCAAATTTACACAGAATAAAACTATAGGTCCACTCCAAACCCATGCCTCACATTCACATTATTGGCTTAAGCTGCAGAGCTCACACACAAATGCGCACCCACACACACACACACACACACACACAAGCACGCACTTGCAACATTACAGCTGTGGCGTAATTAGATTCCAGGATAGGGCTCGGCGGCTGCCAAATTACAGTAAGTAGGGTAAATCTTGTGGACTTTGAATACTTTATTTCTAAAAATTATTTGTCATTCAGCTTCGGCCCCTAATGGAAAGAGATCTATGCATACCTAAGTGACACAGTATCCAATTACTATAACTCACTCTGGCCCACTCTGGCGAGAGGCCCTTGTGAAGCAGGATTATTGACCATCATGGCTTATTTCAGTTTAGACATCGGGCAATTATTTCACCAGTCACCCGCCTTTTAACTGTTTCCGTTCCTGGAGACGGCGTTATGTAAACGTGAACGCCTCGGCAAACGCAGTGGGGGTTAACGAACCGGTGTGAAAATTCGACAGAGCACACTTCTCGTCCGATATAATTGATTTAGTCATTTTCCTGCGCTTTATTTAAATTGGGATTTTTTCCCCTGTATGGGCATGGCTGATACATATTTATAAGCTGGGGTATTTCTGAGCCGTGTCATCAACGTATATATGTGAGACTGTGCTCATGTGGAAGCATGTGTGTTTGAGTAAGTGGGCCTGTAAGTGTGTGTGTAGTCAATGGCAGGTGAAGGCTAATAACCGGAGCAAGGGAAAGAGAGGGAGAAAAGAGAGCAGTAGAAGATAGAAAGAGAGAGAGAAAGGGAGAGAGAGAGAGAGAGAGAGAGAGAGAGAGAGAGAGAGGTTGAGAGGAACCTGTGTTCTGCCTCTACCTCAAGTAAATACAGTGCCACCCCGGGCTAGGCAGGAGCCAGAAGAATCTGTTCCACTTCCTACAGCTGTGATTTTACACACACACACACACACACACACACACACACACACACACACACACATACTCATGCAAGCCCCCCCAGCACAAACAATGCATTCCCACTATGTATAGACAGGACACATAAATACATATGTGTCACACTGTAAACAGTTCAACAAAACAGACAACAAATTGAAATTGGTGATTTAACACACACACTGGATTTGGCGTCAAATTAAGTTATATCAGGTTACCCTAATTGCGAGAATACTATAATTATTTAACACGATCATTAGTGAGGTGGGCATTAAGCAAATGAAGATTTCATTAAGACAGCTTTATTAAATTAGTGGGATCCCATAGAGATATCCACATGTTAAATGTGCTCCTTTACCTATGCAGACTATTTCACGTGGACCCCATTTCCCATGTAGACCACATGACAGGTGAAGATGAAGATGTACTGTACATTACTCTGCCAGTGCAGACACCTCATTGTCCAAGCATTTTCATATTTGCCTTTTTATAGTGCCGCTTGTGTCCTATAGTGTTTTTTTCCAAGCATTTTGATGACAACCATTTGTCTTATGTTTAAGTCTGCATTCTACCGCTCCATTCCTCTTCTTTGAGGACTAAAACATTTTGTGCACACCTTTTAATGCCCATACTGTTTGTTTATTTTAATGTCCATACGGTTTGTTCATTTTTGTTACACTGTTGTTTTCTACTTCTTTTAACTCTTACTTTGATTATTATTTTATTTAAAGAGAAATGCCTCTTGAGATGTGACATCTCAAGGTACAAGGACAAGATACTACAGTACAGTACAATCCCATCCCAACAGCTCCCATTCCCTAATAATACATACATATACACATATATACAACAAGCATACATCTACATATCCACATATATACATACAGAGACACATATATGCATGCGCACAGTACATACATACACATGTTTACAGGAACGCGTTTTGTCCAAGAGTTTACTGCTAATAGATAACGTTTGTGTTTTGTAGTTGTGTGGCTGTTGCCTGCTGTCCTGCTGCTGTGCTGTCCTGCAGGCCGATGTGGTTCTCTGGGAGGTGTGTGTTGGAGGTGCAGTGCCCAGGGTGGTGAGATGCCTGCTGGAAACATATGGCTAATCTTCCAGGTCACCACTGCCACTTTTATCTCCCACACGCCGGATCTTCGGTGTTTGATGTCAAATTAGTCCAGGAATAACTAATTCTTTATTCTGCCGAATCTGGCGCATGGAAAGAACTTTGTTCTAGTCCTGGGAGGCAAACAATGCTTCGAGGAGTAAAACCGAATGAAAGCCTTTGATCCTGAAAGATATTAGAGAGAGAGAGAGAGAGAGAGAGAGAGAGAGAGAGAGAGAGGCAGTGAGGGGGAAAAAAAGTTGCGAAAATTCCAACTCTGATCGAAATGCAAATGATATTGAAATGTGCATGAATGTTTTTTTTCCCCCTTTCTCTATTCCCAGTTTAATTAATAATTCTCCCTTTGTTTGTATTAGTTTTAACCTACTAAAATCTAAAGCTTTTCTTTTTGTGGATCCCATTTGATATTTATATGATGGAAAGTGAAAATGCTATTTTCAAGTTGTTCCAACAGATTAAAGTGTCACAATGCTAAATTAAAGACAGAGGAACACGGGGACAGTGCGAGAGAGAGAGAGAGAGAGAGAGAGAGAGAGAGAGAGAGAAAGAGCAGAAATAGATTTGTGTTAGTTGTTTTCCTTTCGGGGGTGATCATGTTAATTTTCTCCCCCGCCGTGCTGCTCGGTGTGTGTGTGTGTGTGTGTGTATATGTGTGTGTGTGTTATCCACCCCCCCCCCCCCCGGGCAAATAAAAGTGAAATTGTCCAACGTGAGAGGCAGGCCTTAATGATTTCTTTGTTCGGATGTCGGCGATGGTTTCAAAGAGAAAGCGAGGTAACTGACCCATGCATTGAAGATGTGACAATGAACATCTGTAATTGAAAAGTGTGCCTAGTAACGAGGCGCGGCCCCACCATTTAGAGTCCTGTTCCCTGAACTGAAGAATAACGGTGTACTGGAAGCCCTCCATAGGATGCCTGAGCTCCTTGTGCTGTAATGATTCGGCTGGCACCTATCAGGTTAGTGTTACTACTAGTATAATGCGCGTGGAAATATATTTCATGACAACTGTGGAAAGCTTGAGGAAAGACAGGCAACACTGGGTCGTAAAAATCAGGAAAAAAAAAAAAAAAACGTTTAAAGAGGTTAAGCGCATCTTTTGCTTTCCGTATTATCTCCCACTTTCCCTCTGTCAACCTCTCTCCCAGGCTCTCTTCCACCCATGCAAGGACGCTGTGCGAGTGGAGATTTTGGGGTTGACACTAACCTGCACTTCCTCTTGGTGTTTGTCTGGACGCCTGCACTGATTGGTCGGTCGCGGCCCGAGGGGCCCAGACTCTGGACTGATGAAGTGTAGGCCCCAGGCCCAGGGAGAATTGAGAACCGGCCACATCGCCTTGCCCCCATGAATACCCCCGCCCCCCCCCCCCCACATTCACCCTCTCTTCTCTCCTCACCATCCATTTCCTCCTCCTCCGCTCTCACTCTCTCACCCTCTCCTTCCCCGTGCCTTAAGTCTCCCGGCTAAAGCAAATAAAGAGATCTTGAGGAGGTGGCAGGAGAGCTGCCAGGCTGGGCTCCGGCCTCCGAGATGTAAAGCACGCGCAATCACTCAGATACAAGTGGCACCGCTAAAAATTGCCTTCATATATCAGCTTATGGTTTACCGGCGTTGGCAGAAAGGACGGCAGAAAGGTCAGGGGGAGAAACATATAGACGTGTCAAGAGCCCCCCGACACTCAGGGGGGGTGGGGATGGGGGGGGCAGTGGGGGCCAGCGGGATGATGGGACGTGAGATGGGCTTTGGAGGGGCCTCCTCGCCGAGGATACACACCTTTCATCCGTTTATTTATTTACCTCTGTATCCCTCCGTTTTTTTCATCTTTTCCTCTCTCTATCTTTCCTTTTCTTTTCTGTTTTGTGCTGGGGAGTTGAAGGGCTGCTACCCACATTTCATTTATTTCTTTTTATACTATTAAACCCTTTTGTTTTCCTCTCTCTCTCTCTCTCTCTCTCTCTCTCTCTCTCTCTCTCTCTCTTTTGTGTGTTTTTAGTTGAGGAGTGGAGGGGCTGCTTGCAGGCGTCAGCAGCGGGAGGAGAGTGCAGGTGAGGAGGCAGGGGGCTTTGACCTCTCCTGCCGACCCCGCCCATGACAAGACGGATCGCTCCATTCATCTGCGGGTGAGCGGGACGGCCGCGCTGCATTTTTCACCCCTAAGCCCCGCGATGGATTTGCTCGCCGGGAGGAATGTCACCGGCGTGAACGCCCTGATCTGTCATGCGCCTGCCTGCCGCTGCACTTCCGCCACGGGGCAGGGCACCCTTCATATACACGCACACACACACACACACACACACACACACACACACACATACCAAAACCTACACAGGCACAAACGCACACACATGTACAAACATACTTGGAAACACAGACACCCGCACACTCACGTACAGAAATGGGAATGAACACACAAACACACACGTACACACACACACACACACACACACACGCACACACACACACACCAAAACCTACACAGGCACAAATGCACACACATGTACAAACATACTTGGAAACACAGACACCCGCACACTCACGTACAGAAATGGGAACGAAAACACACACACGTACCCATCAACAGATTTAGACACACAGACACCCGCACACACACACACACACACAGACACACACATTCACACAAATGATGCACACTCATATGACCATACTCTATCTCTCTCTCTCTCTCTCTCTCTCTCTCTCTCTCACACACACACACACACACCAACTTCCAACATACATACTGTAGCATTGGTGAGTCCAGAATAAGAGAGGTACAGACCATCATCATGGCACAAAGTTAGGGTTAGATGATGTTGTGTTTTTCAGTGTAGCGGTGATTCATTGCGAATGTCTTCTCTTCCTAATACCCACACCTGTATTGATCACACTGTAGGGCTACAGCTCCTTTCAAAGTCAATGTCAGCACCAGTGGCCAACCCGTATTGATTTTATTTTACTGATGGTTTTGAGTTGTGCTGTGAAACTGGCCATTATACTGACCGCTTCCCCCTTTGTTTCCTCTCCTGGGTGTTATTGTGTTTTCTTTCTGGGTCCGTTGGTCAGGGACACCGAGTTTTATGTAAACGCTCACCTGAGAAATGCTTTTGCATCACTTTGGAGTTTTTCTACACTTTTCTACATGTGTTGTGTGTGGCACATGAAACATAGAGAAGGTGAAATAGTATGGATGCTCACAAATGGCATGGATGAGCTGTGAGCAGGTATTATAGCCACACACACACACACACACACACACACACACACACACAATGCTGTGTGTGTGTGTGTTCTTGCTGAGAAAAGGAACAGTCCTTACCACCAGTGTGCTGACCTAAATCTCTGTGCCAGACACTCAGTCACTCATAAAACTCTGATTGGCTCCACCAGGGTCCTGAGCTGGTACACACACACACACACACACACACACACACACACACACACACACACACACACACACACACACACACAAACACACAGACACACACAAGAAGAGCACGTTTCCAATGCAGGTGTATAAGAAGGGACAGAGAAAGAGAGAGAGAAAGAGATAAACTGAGATCATTTTGCTACACTAAGCATTTCAAGCATTGGGTCATACATGTTAGCCTCTGTCCCTCTCTACCGTCCCCTTCGTAATACACACACACACACACACACACACACACACATGGACGGCCAGGCATCTTTGTCTCGATTCCATCTGTGCTGTTGTTGTTTGTTGTTTGGGGGGTTAATGTCCCTTTTGTGCATGTTTTCCCTTGCACATCCCTCTATCATTAAACACACTTTGTGCTCGACCTGGTTTGGCAGCTGACTGAGGTGGAGCGCCGGGCGGGATACTGGATGTGGGACGTGTGTGTGTGTGTGTGTGTGCGTGAGAGAGAGAGAGAGAGAGAGAGTGTGTGAAGGGGCTGGGGGGCGGTCTGGGGCTGGGCAGAGTGTGAAGCTGAAATAATGATGATTTAAATCAAAACATCACACACACACACACACACACCACACACACACACACACAGGGAGAGAGGGATGCGCTCAGGCCACATCTGGCACGAGGCGGAGTGACAACGGCAGTGGCACACGGGCATGGCTCCACTGGACCACAAGCAGATGCCAATTTTCTGCCCCGCTGAGGACTCCTGGAGGGACAGAGTCAGTGGCTGCCTCTCCCTCTGCCCACTGCTGCTCTGCCCACACCCACACACACACACACACACACACACACACACACACACACACACACACACACAGACACACACACACACACACAGACACACACACACACACACACACACACACACACACACACACACACACACACACACACACACACACACACACACACAGACACAGACGCACAGAGGGGCCCAGCGACTGCCCTGCTCCCATGGACACATCACAGCAGCACAACTTTGCCCCCACAGTGAGCAAAGTACAGCCTTAGGCGAGTGGACCATGTGTTAGTGTGTGTGGACATGTGTACCTCGGAGTGTGTGAGAATCAGTGTGTGTGTGTGTGTGTGTGTGTGGACATTAGCGAGGTGGCCTGATTTCACACACTAATCTGATGGCTGTGGTCACATCTCAACCCCTGCCTGCTTGATTCCCACTGATGCTGACCATGTGTTTCTTCCTGTACACTGAGCCATTGGCCTTTTTGCATGCGGCCAGAATGAAAACATCACTTACACACACACGCACACACAGTTGGGTCAGAGGGTGTGTGTTTGCACTGAGTAAGTGGACTGTGCTTTTATAGGAATGAGTCACATGCGTGTGATCCTGCTGCTGGCTCTGTATGTAGGGGAATCTCCATTACAGCAGCCGCAACAACGCGGCAAACGTTTCCAGTTACTAAACACTCAGCTATACACACATACAAAAACAACAGAGACACACACAGACACTCTCAAACACACACACACACACTCTCTCTCTCTCCCCAGTTATATCTCTTTTCTCTCTTTATCCATCTTGACCTCACTCTATCCATCTCTCTCTCACTCTCTCTCTCCCCAGTTATATCTCTTTTCTCTCTTTATCCATCTTGACCTCACTCTATCCATCTCTCTCTCTCTCTCTCTCTCTCTCTCCTTCTGTCTCTCCATGGTTATGTATTATTTCCAGACACAGGACAGTGGTGATGAGAGACAGTGGTGTGAGTGGTGATGTGTGTTTCTGGGATGCTGGCTGCTGCCTAATTGGTGGCAGAGCGGAGAACTCTGTGGACGACTCCCTCTACCAGTGCCCACCGGCTCACAGCTCATGCCCACAACCAGCCAATCAGCACACACACGTACACACAGATCGATCCCCAAACAAATCCCATCACACCACTCTCCCTGCACCTAAGACTAATAGAAAAACCTTTCAACGCTCTTAAATAAACTTTCTTCTCTTTTTTTTCTCGGCAACTTTTTGCCAGGCTGGCTTGCCGTGGGGCAGAGGTGAGGGGTGGTGTGATGAGGGTGGATGTGGTGGCGTTAGAGGAGGTAGGGTGAGGGCCTGGTGGTGGTAGAGAGGAAGGAGGGGTGGGGGGGGGGGTTATTTATTTGGCTTGGGTTTTCTCGCTCCTAATCTTGCGGTGCCCATGCAAATGGAGCGGGGGAGGAAGGTGGCGTAGTTATCTCTCTTTACATCAATAAATAAAAAGCTCCAGTGGACCACGGGGCCTTGCTAATTTTCCAAACCAGTGAGGAGGCTTTTGTGCTGGGGAGAGGAGGTGGGTGGGTGTGGTGGTGGTGAGGGGTAGGTGGGGCTGGTGTGGGCAACTCTCCTTTTCCGTGTCTTCTCTCTCTCTCTCTCTCTCTCTCTCTCTCTTATTTTTTCTTTCACTCTCTTTTCCACCTCTCTTTTTTGCCCTATACTTTCTCTGTCTCTAGTTCATTCTACTCCCACACTTTCAACTTGTGCTTTTAAAAGCTGATATTTTTGCTTTGGTGCGTGCGTCCATCTCATTCTGACCTTTGCTTTCCTCTCCATCCACCCAGACACGGGCGCTGACCTGCGGCTGTAGAGCGTGCGTCCTGTGTAAGCGCCCCCATGCTTGACGTTGTGACCTGGACACTTAGAGGTGAGGGGAGATTTGGCTGCCTGGGCAAGCAGGTGGCTCCAGTTCATCCAGGGCACCCAACGCTTTACCCCGTGTGTGTGTGTGTGTGTGTGTGTGTGTGTGTGTGTGTGTGTGTGTGTGTGTGTGTGTGTGTGTGTGTGTGTATGTGTGTGTGTGTGTGTGTGTGTGTCTGTGTGTGTGTGTGTGTGAGAAAGTGTGTGTGTGTGTAATAGAGTGGACAGACTGGCACCATGTGGCATGTCCTTGTCAGTGGTGTGTGTCTGCTGTGTGTGTGCCCTGGTACTGTCCGTGTGGGATTTGCGCGGTGGTTCCTGTGAGGTAAAAGGCCAGTGCATTAAAGGCCGTATAAGGCTATAATCTATCCTGTTCTATGGGCCTCTAATCTCCCCATATTAAGTTTCTTTACAGGGCAGTGACGGGCCGATAAGACGACACGGCCAGCCTGGCCATGCACCTTGGCCGGGTGGCAGGTGGCATCAGGCTGGGACAGAGTGTCCAGAAAGAACATGCCCGCCCGCACGCACACACACACACACACACACACACGCACACACCCATAGATACACACCCGCACACACACACACACTCACATACACACACACACACATACACACACACACACACAGATACACACCCGCACACCCACACCCACACAGATACATACTCGCACACACACACACACACACACACACACACACACACACACACACACACACACACACACGAAGCCACACATGGCTATGAATGGGGGCAGACATGTACACAAGTGCGTGGGTGAGCAAACACCCCCTCAAAATCAGGTCAGTCCAACTAAAATACAACACACAGATGCACTACCATTCAAAGACACACGTATCATCACATATATTCACATTCAATGACAAAACATGTAGCTCAAACAAACACACGTATATACTCACATACAGTACAAGCAAACAAACAACTCCCCCACCCACACACCCATCCACAAACACACACACACACACACACACACACACACACACACACACACAGAGACACACACACACACACACACACACACACACACACACACACACACACACACACACACACACACACACACACACACACCACACACACACACACAATCTCCCTTCCCACAACCCTGGCCGCTCTGAAGAAGATTAATTGTTAAAAAATTAAGCCTGTCTGAGGGACATGACCTTGGAGGTCAGTCCCCTGGTAAGATAAAGCACCGCGGCCAGTCCTCTGGCCCCACGGAGATCCCACAGCCATCTGCAGGATGGGCCCAGCCTTCTGGGTGATGAGTGTGTGTGTGTGTTCATGTATGTGTGTGTTTGTGTGTGTGTGTGTGTGTGTGTGTGTGTGTGTGTGGGGGGGGGGTTGTGTGTGTGTGTGGTGCATATGTGTGTGTGTGTGTGTATGCGTGTGTGGGCGCGTGTGTGTGTGTGTGTGTGTGAGTGTGTGTGTGTGTGTGTAGGTCAGGATGAAGTGGGAATAAGTCTTGCCTGAGGAGGACAATGTCCACAGAGGGAGGAAGAGATGAGGGAGGGAGGGAAGAGGAGAGAGGGAGGGATAGAGGGAGGAAATGAAGGAGAGAGGGAAATAGAGATAAATAAGGACATGAGGAGTGAAAACTGCAAATAAAATGTAGAGAGAGAGAGACAGAAGGAGAGGGACAGAGAAACAGAGATGATAAACACACACACACACACACACACACACACACACGCTAAATCGCTCGTGCACAGAGGCATGCTTTGCTGATGAGTGTCTTAAGCTGCTGGAAGGCCTGGGACCGTGCTGGCAGCCCTGAGCGTCTCTGGGGCCCAGGACAGCAGGCCAGGCCAGCCTTCATTTATTAGCCATTTTCATAGGGCTTACTCGGCACGCCGGGGCCCCCGGACCCCAAACCCCCACCCCCCCCTTCCCCGGCCCCTGGCCCCGGACACACATCCCCGCCAGCCAGCCTGGCACAGCACTAGAGAGGGCCTGTAATCCTGCCGAGGTGGAGCACCGAGCACACACACACACACACACACACACACACACACACACAACTGGCCCCTCTAGGAGTCACATAAAGGAGGGGTGGAGAGGGGAGAGGTTTGGTTGGGTGCGTGGGGATAGAGAGGTTTGGGGGATTGGGCAGAGCATTCTCATGCCAACATTCCTACTGTTGGTCCTCAACTTTGCCTCTCATGTCCTTATCGTGGGGCTTGGTGTCAGAGGCAAGGAGGGAGGGAGGCAGAACTAAGGAGGAGGAACTAATAGAGTTGGGGAGGGAGAGAGGAGGGATGGAGAGAGAGAGAAAGAGAGAAAGAGAGAGAGAGAGAGAGAGAGAGAGAGAGAGAGAGAGAGAAAGAGAAAGAGAGAGAGAGAGGGAAAGAGGGAGAGAGCAGGAGTCCACAACTCCAAAGCACAGAGTCATCTTAAGACAGCGTGTGTGTGTGTGTGTGTGTGTGTTCCCTGTCGGTGAGTGGGCTTGTATCAAGTCGTGAGTTTGCGCCACGTCCCTGCCTCCCGCTATCTCCACAGTGGTGAATGTAATTAGTAATTACCGCTGCTCTCCGTCCTTCAACAGGGCACCTCGGTAAACAGCGCACTGCTCACCCCAGGCTCCTGGGTAAATATATTACATTAAAACCAGCCGTGGGAGCCAGCCCGACGAGGGGAGCACTGAGAGGCTCTTTCTTCTCTCTCTCTCTCTGTTCCCTCGTTCTCTTGCTCTCTCTAGCTGTCACTCTTCCAAGAACCAGCAGCTCAACAGCACGACACAGGCTGAGAGCAAGCAGAGCCCTCTCAATGATACAGCCACACACACTCTCGGCGTCACACACATAGCACACAGACACACACACTCTCTCTCTCTCTCTCAGTGTGTCTCTCTCTCCACATCCACACAAACACACACACAAACACACACACAAGCTTTATTTTTCATCCCTGCTGTCTAGCACAGACACACAGACCACTCTTTTTTTACTGTTATACTTGTACTCTTGGAAACACACACACACATACACACACACACACACACACGCACACACACACACACACACACACACACACACACACACACACACACACACACATACTCTCTTCCAGAGTTCCATGTTGGCATATAGCCCTCATGCCTCCACAGCCCCCCACAGACATGGGAGCCATCGAGGGGATTGGATCGTCTTTTCCCAGAGCCCCCCCCCCCCCCATCTACTTATTTAAATATCACCCCCCCAACCCAACACAGACACTCACATACACACACACACACCCACACACACAACTACACACTACTCAACACATCTTACCCTAACTACCCCACAACCTCCCCGCCACACACACACACAAACCCATCCCAGAAAAGGTCACACTGCCCCCGCCCCCACCCCCTCTTCTCTCTTGCACTCGCTTTTATGTGTTTTGCAACTGGATTCCAGCGCAGGCAACCCAAGAATGTGATGAAACAGGGGGATCCCGGGCCAGGCCGCATGCACGCAGACATAAACACGGGCGGCCCTAATGACGCTCGGGCCCCGCCGCTCTCTCTCCCTCTCTCTCTCTCTCTCTCTCTATCCCTCTCTCTCTCTCTCTCCGCCTGGGCCTCGGCCGCTCGCCTGGCCTGCTAAGCAGAAGCAGCTGAGCAGAGGTGGCACCAGAGATGTTTATTGGGGGGGCTTTAGCCCATCAAGTTATTGTCAACAGTTCAAGAGCCTGTCAGCGGACCCAGCAGATGTGGGCGTGGGAGAGAGGGGGGTATGGCAAGGAGAGGAGAGAGGGAGAGAGAGAAGAGAGGAAGAGAGAGAGAGAGAGTGAGAGAGAGAAGGGCAGAACAGAAAATGAGAAATGAAAAGACTGAAAGTCCACTGAGACACAATTTACCTCTCATCCCCTTAAAACAGCTCTCATCCACCTCTGTGTGTGTGTGTGTGTGTGTGTGTGTGTGTGTGTGTGTGTGTGTGTGTGTGTATGCATGAGCATGTGCAAGCATGCGAGACAGTGTGTGGGCTGTCAGAATGTTCAGTGTGAGTGTGCTGTCTGTTGGTCGCTATCGGTGTGTCGGCGGATAAACATGTGTGTAGACAAGGCACAATATCCAAAACAAACACAGTTTTTTTTTCTCCCCCACTGCTGGCTTTTTCTTAGCAAACGCGCTATTGCTGAATGACGATGTGATTTGCAGTGGTATGTGTGTGTGTGTGTGTGTGCTTGTGTGTGCTTTCAGGCACCACATCTAAATGAGGATTTAATTAGTGCAGTCTAACAGCCTTGTCTTTCATCCAGCACTTCTGCGGAGAGTCACCCTCCACTGCAAACACATGCTACCATAGACGGATCAGGATTTGTGTTGTTTGTGTTAAATGCACACAAACAAATAAACAAACACTTTGGGAGGAGAGGAAGAGACTAAGAGATCGCAAGAGTTAGCGACAGGGGGGAAAGACTTAGAAAGAGAGAGAGAGAGAGAGAGAGAGAGAGAGAGAGAGAGAGAGAGAGAGAGAGAGAGAGAAAGATACCCTCAATTGCCTTTTGTTATTCCAAACAGTCTTTTTTTTCTCTCTCAGTCTCTCTCTCTCTCTCTCTCTATCATGGCCCCAGTCTAGTCGTGCTGTTTTGCAACACTGGCCAATGTTTACCAAAGTTTAGATAATCTCATTTGCATATTAGATGTGATTAGCCGGGTTCATTGTCAGGATTATGCTTATTGGGTGACACACTGGCGTGGCATGAGCGGATAGATAGCGACGGGCTCGGCATTACAGCAGCCCCGTCCTGCCCAGCCCAGCGAAGCTGTGCCCGCCACCATGCTAATGAGCACGGGCATGGAAATGAGGGAGACATCCTCAGCCCCACCAGAAAGACAATATTCCCTTTCTCTCTCACCCTCTCTTCAAGGATGCTTGTGTGTGGGTGTGTGTGTGTGTATATGACAGACACTCACACACACACACAACTACACACTACAACACATCTTACCCTAACTACCCCACAACCTCCCCGTCACACACACACACACACACACACACACACACACACACACACACACAAACCCATCCCTGAACACAAAGATTTTGAGAATACTCTGGTAGAGATAAACACACACACACATACACTATCTCACTGTCTCTTTTCTCTCAAGTACAGGCAGCAACACTCACAAACACATACTCAATACTACATACACACTCATTCTCCTTCTGATTTTCCTTTCATCCACACATGTCACAGATAAAGCAATATCCTAAATGCTTTTGAATAAAAAAAAGAAGAAAAAAATGCAGCTATAAAAACAAAGCCGTTAAAACTAGCGCACAAAAAACGAGAGAAGTTAAATGTCACAAAGCCTTACTGTGTGAGTGTGTGTGTGTCTCCACTGCACATCTTAATCCAAAAGTTTTCATCCAACTAAAACACATTTAATTTATGGGCTAAGTCTGAGAGGCCTAATGCTTTGCACACATGTTGGCCTCGCCGAACTGCTGTTGTCTGCTCTTGAACTGTTGTCTTTGCAATTGACCCATGGTCTGCAAACAGACACAACCCAGGACAGCTTGGCTCCTCAAGTCAGGCACTCACACACATGGCACAGGCTGTGCCCGAGCTGCAGCTGAGTTATGCATCCCAGGTTACTGGACTATGTGTGTGTGTGTACAGTATGAGTGTCCGGGGGAATGACTTCATAGGACCCCTGTATTTGCGTATGGCTGCAGGTTGATAATAGCAGGAAAAAGTATGTGCATGTGTGTGGTTGAGTGGGTGCATTTTACATGCTCCAGTATATGCTGTGTGTGTGTTTTTGGAAGTGCATGTGTTTATTCATATTTCATTGCATACTGTTATGTCTGTAGGCAAGCATGTATAAGCATGGCCGTTTATGTGTATGTGTGTTTGTCCATGTGACATTTCCTGCCCCTCTCTCTCTCTCTGTGTGTGTGTGTGTGTGTGTGTGTGTGTGTGTGTGCGTGCACGCGCACACACAGGTTTGAGTTTCTCCCATGTGAGAGCTGGGGGGCCGCAGCTGTGCCCCCTCCCTCGGTGAACCTGCGCCCCAGCCCCCACACCCCTACCTCCACCCCCATGTCCCCAGTGCTGGGTGTGTGGTTACATCTGCTGCAGCTGCACAACACACACACACACACACACACACACACACACACACACACTGCACCTGAAGGCACTCACGAACACTCAGCTGACCCCAGGTCTCACAGCTCACAGCATCCCCTCCTCTGGCCTCCAAGCGCATGTTGCCTTCTGTTGAAACGTGTGTGTGTGTGTGTGTGTGTGTGTGTGTGTGTGTCCAGAGGTATCTACCCTGAGCGTGAGCACAAATGGTAATTTAATAAGAATAATGTATATCTGGAATATTTAGCCTCAAATGCATTATGACTTTGACTGTTACAGTTAGCATACACGCAAATGCAATAACACAAATACTCAAACAAAAAAGAAAAACATTACGTCATTACCTCACGTATATAAAACAAACAAAAAAACAAACTAACTAACTAAAAAAAAGAATTGATCTAGAATTGACCTAGCACAAAAAAAAGAAATAATGAGAAACAAGAGACAAAGAGAAATAATCATCAACAGGCAAAAAGGTTAAGTGAAAAAATTCTCTGCAAAACATACAACTACGACCAAATAACAACAACATCAACAGCAGTAATTAAAGCGAGACTCCTGACTGATGAGGGGTGTGTGAGTGTGTGGGGTGTCTGGTGTGTGTGGTGGGTGGATGGGTGGGGAGTGTGTGAGGTGTGTAAAGGGGTGGTGGGGTTGGCTGCTCACCGAAATCTTCCCCTCCCCAGAAGGCCTGGTGCCAGACGGCTGTATTAACCCCTCTTGACCTGCTATTCTCACCTGTAATAAAGAAGAGGACAAGCCTCTCGCTCTACACACACACACACACACACACAGCGCACACACAGAGATCGATACACTGGCTTGCCTTGCATATATTCACACACATGCCTGGACACACACACACAAAGAACATAGAGAAAGACATACTCATCCCTTGCAATAGTGCCCATGCCCAGTAGCCCAGCTCCGAGGGGCTGTGTGTGTGTGCTGTGTGTATTATGGGTTAATTTCTTTCAGTGTGTGTGTGTGTGTGTGTGTGTTGGGGTGGGGTTAGAATTATTAGATGGGATACTACAGAACTATTAGTTGGGATAATCTCTAGAGGCACACAGGAGGAATAGGGATGGAGAGTGCAGGGCAGACAAGAGCAAAAGAGCTGTGTGTGTGTGTGTGAGAGAGAGAGGGGGAGAGAGAGAGAGAGTATGTGTGTGCGTCTGTGTGTGCAAGCAAGACACACAGAATAAGATGTGTGACGATGCAGTACTGCTGCTGTGGGGGCCAGCTGCTCAGGTTATTGTGCGTGTGTGTGTGTGTGTGTGCGTGTGTCTGTGTGTGAGTGTGTGTGTGGGTGGACAGAGCTAGGCCACCAGAGCACAGCCTGTGAAACCCTCATTAGGTCCTTTCCCACTGCGACGAAGAAGGGCTGGAGTGGAGGGGCCTGGACCGCGCGACTGTGTGTGTGAGCATGTGCTCACTCACACACACACACACACACACACACACACACACACACACACACACACACACACAGAGAGCTGTCAGCACGCGTGATCACAGACACGGACACACACATGTCACACTCATTACGGACGACAGCCACAGCTACGGACAGGTGCAAGGCACTGGAGGCCTGACACTCCAGGGTTTCCTCACAGGGCTCCACTCCTCTTCCCACCCTTTCTTCTTCCACTCCTTTCTTCCTCTTTTCTCTTCTCACTCACTTCTTCACTCACTCGTTCTACTGTGCGCTTGGCTGTCTTCTCATAGGTTGCAGTGTCTCACACACACACACACACACACACACACACAGTGGAACTGAGGTGATATCTGATAATCAGCAATGACAGGACTGATTTAATCGCACGGCGGCAGCAGAAAGCACAGGGTGAGAGAGTGAGTGCAAAGCAGAGAGCAGGTGGAGATGACAGATCTGTGTGTGTGGGGGGGTGTGTGAAAGAGTGTGTGTGTGTCTTTCAAAGTGTGAAGTAGCACACTGCTAACGGGATGTCATCACACACACACACACACACACACACACACACACACACACACACACATACAAGCAAACTCCTGGACACCTCACCATTTCCAGTAAACATGACTCTGACTCCACCAGCACAACACCACACAACAGACTCGCTCCACCACAGACTAATGGATTCCTTCTAATGCCAGATAGGGTTATTCATACTGAATTTGATGATTTATCACAACACACGCTTCTCTGCATTTCAACCACAGATTTCAAAACTGTATGAATGACATATTCTTATTTTCTTGCAAAGACCATCAATATGTACACACACACACATTCACCATTTTTAAGACCCTCATTTTAAAAAGGATTATGCAAGGGATTTTTTTAATCAGTAAATACAGCAAGCAAAGTAATAAGAAAACAAGTGAAGGAAGAAAAAAAAAACAAAAAAAAACAGAAAATAAAGGTTCTGGAATAACGCTTGGCCATGTATAAAATGCAGTGAGGCCTTGCAGTGTGAATAGAGATGTCTGGGCCTCCTCAGTATTGATTGGCGAGCGCATTTGAGAACAAAGAGTTAATCTCTGGAAGGGGAACAGCAGAGATTCCTTCTAAGTCATGAAAGTTTAAAATGTCTTCTTTTTTTGTTTGGCCCTGCGAGACATGTTCTCAATGTAGCTGCCTGCGTGACCCGGGGCACATTGGAGATCCAATACTCGGCCCTATTCATCCTACATTCAACCAGTCAATACCTATTATTAGCTACTGTTGGCCTATGCGCTGAGTTATGGCAGAGAAAAAGTAGGTTTCCAGATTGGCCAGTGCAAGGTGGATACAGTGTGTGTGTGTGTGTGTGTTTGTGTGCAAGGAGTGTGTGTGTGTGGTTGTGTGTATGGGGGGATCCTACCAACCTCCATCGCCACCCTGTCTTCCAGGGTTGGAACATGTTCTGTAAAAATCAGCCTTTTAGTTGCAGCGAAGGGAATGGGAAAAAAAACACAAAGAATGGAGGAGAAGGGGGTGGAGTCGGGGACAACAACAAAAACAAAACAACAAAACTAAAAATGCATTTTCTCCTCATTTATTTACACATCCATTTCCACAAGGGACGGCACAAGGCAAACAAACAAACAGCAAACAATGCCAGGAAACAACGGTAATGTGGGATGTTTTGAAGTGATTATTCGCCTGATATATCTCTGAAGTGTTTCTGGGATTGTTTGTATGTTTGCGTGTTTGTGTGTGTAGAAGGTTCTGTGTATACGCATTGTGTGTGTTGTGTGTTTGAAAGATTCTGTGCACATACGGGGGTGTGCATAATTTTTTTTTATCTTTCAAAATTGTATGCAAATGGATATGTGCCTGTGTATGGTATGCTCCATATTTGTCAGAACACTGTTTGCTACACTGTGTGTGTGTATGTGTGTGTGTATGTGTGTTAGAGAAAGAGAGAGAGAGAGGGGCAGATAGAGATTGTGTCTATGTGTGTGTGTGTCTGTGCGTGCGTGGGTGTGTGTACCTGTGTGTCTGTGTGTTGTGTTGTGTGTGTGTGTGTGTGTGTGTACCTGTGTGTGTCTGTGCGTGCGTGTGTGTGTGTACCTGTGTGTTGTGTTGTGTGTGTGTGTGTGTGTGTGTGTGTGTGTGTGTGTGTACCTGTGTGTGTCTGTGCGTGCGTGTGTGTGTGTACCTGTGTGTCTGTGTTGTGTGTGTGTGTGTGCGTGTGTGTGTGTACCTGTGTGTCTGTGTTGTGTGTGTGTGTGTGTACCTGTGTGTGTGTGTGTGTGTGTGTGTGTGTGTGTGTGTGTGTGTGTGTGTGTACCTGTGTGTCTGTGTGTCTGTGTGTGTGTGTACCTGTGTGTACCTGTGTGTCTGTGTGTGTGTGTGTGTGTGTGTGTGTGTGTGTGTGTGTGTGTGTGTGTACCTGTGTGTCTGTGCGTGCGTGTGTGTGTGTACCTGTGTGTCTGTGTGTGTGTGTGTGTGTGTGTGTGTGTGTGTGTGTGTGTGTGTGTGTGTGTACCTGTGTGTCTGTGTGTGTGTGTGTGTGTGTGTGTGTGTGTGTGTGCTACTCAGGCCTCTCTGTCCCTGCTCTGCTCTGCTCTTTTGGACAGGCTGGTACAGTAGGCCTGTGAGCATGATGACAAATGCAGAGCTGGCCTGGCCAGTGACAGTATGGGGCCACAGTGAGAGAATGAGACGGGCTAGCAGGAGTGCACTTGCTAATAGGTAATAAATTGTGAGTATAATTATAACAGCATGGTAATTACAATAAAGGAAAGAAATACAGACCTCGGAGGAAAGACACGGCCTCAAAATGCAGCCAGCGAAAAAAATACAAAGAGGTAAAATCCCAGGCAAAACAAAAAACATTAAAAAAAAGAAAAAAAAGAAAATATATACATAGATTTAGTCAAATAATAAAAAAAAAAAATCAATGACTTCCAGAAAGGGATTTAAGCTATTATGAAGTTATTGTTATTCTTATTATTAATAATAACGTTAATGTTATTCTATTTGTTGCTATTGTTATTAATTAATTAATGTATATGTACTGTACTGTAGTTTATGTGTATGCATTGTTTTTAGTGTGACCAGGAAGTAAACAGGTCGTTGGCAGAAGACTAGCATATTCCAGCATGACCCTCTCCCACCCAGCACCTGGCAGGCTCCTTCTGTAAAACTACCCTCTCTGAGACGCGCCCTTCTGAAATGCCCCTCTCTGGTGCTGATTTGCTCAGTGGGCCTCTGAGAAAGTGGGCTGGCGAGAGGATGGCCGGTGCGCAGCAGAAGCGAAGCGCCATGCCAGGGTCTGCTTTCCGTCTGACTCTCCCCGTCTCTGGCATTCATTTTCCCAAAGCCCTTTGTTTAAATGGCCTGCAGAGCCTGCTTGATTTCACCCGACCCCTGCAGCACAACCTACTGCTGATTATAAGGGTGGGGGTTGGTGGGGGGGGGGGGGGGGGGTTCATGTGCATTTGGACCCAATGAGGACGGACGCCCTGATCAAATATCTCTGAATGGGGCACAGTGTGTTTGTACAATCAAGAGCACAATAATAACCAGTCATCGCTTCAACATATAATCAGTCCTCTTAGTCTTTTTTGTTGTTCCCATGACATATTTATTTTTTCTCTCTCTCTCTCTCTCTGTGTTCTGATGAGATGAGAGGGCATGAGAGATGATTTTGGATCATCCCTTTGGTTGCGGTCCAAAACCACCAACGACAATGAAACACGACAGATAGTGCTCCGAGCTCTTGGCTGTCCACGCAGCTGCCTCGACAAAACCACTCCCTCCAGTTCTGGTCTGGTCTCATTACCTCTCATGTTAACTCCACTTAAGGGGGATCCAAGGGCTTTTGAGAGGATGACTGGCATCTTGCAACTGTAATTTCCCTCACGGTGGTGCCCAGCGTGCGTCCTAACTCCAGTCTTAAGTGCCCTGCACTTTAGACTAAGATTAGCGAGTGACCCTGCAGTTTTAAGAGAGGCATGACCTCTGCGACCTGAGCGGGAGTAAGAGGTCAGCCACTGGTCACAATGTTATCCCGTAACGGATCATACAGCTAGGTCAGGTTCAATCTGGAAAATCCCGCGTGGACATGTGTGTGGCTGCTGATATTATGAACTGAGGGGCATTTTCACCATCTTTCATCAGATGTGTCAAGACAGAAACGAGGAAAACAAATACTGACACAACAAACAGGAGGGGAGTGCCCTCAGATGGACAAGCAATTACCAAGAAGATGACAGGACTTTGAGACTAACTCCTATCCCCAAACACATAGACACACACACACACACACACACACACACACACACACACACACACACACACACACACACACAGACACACACCACACACACACACACAGACACACACACACACAGACACACACACACACACACACACACACACACACACACACACACACGCACAGACACACACGCACACACACACACACACAGACACAGACACACACACACACACACACACACACACACACACACATACTGGAGGAGCGGAGCGCAGTGATATGTGTGAGGCCTTGAACCCGCCCTGTCACCCTGCAACACGGCAACATTCAACCTGGAGCACAATCCAGTGATAACGGATTAGAGGAATCTGGCTTAACATGAGGTCACACTCCTCCCTCCCTAATTCACCCCCCCTATCCCTTCATACCGCCATCCTGCATGCCCTTCTACCCCCACCCTCTTCCCTGGTCCCCCCGCCCCACCCTTCTCAAAACCCTGGCCGCTTTTAATTGTGACTGCTAACGACCCGGCGGGGGGGTTATCAATCACACGTCCCAACCTCTTTATCTCAACCCCCCCCCCCCCTCCACACACACACACACACACCCTTCCCTCCAGCCCCAACCCCTGCGCATGGCGTCCCCCCCCCCCCTCGCCTAAGTGGCAGTCCGACGCAGCATATGCTTTTTAAAGTTGTGTGTGGCGCTCGCCATGGCTGCGAGCCTCGGCTGCTTTCTCCGATGTGCGGACGGACACGTGAAGAGGCTCGCAGGCACCTCGCTTTGTCAGCCCGGCTAGTCTTCAAATGAGGAGGAGGGAGGTCGGGGGCGTGGGGTGTGCACGTGTGTGTGAGGCAGTGGGAACACTTCAGCCACTGCTGCCTGCGTGGCCAGGGAAAGTGACTGTAGGTGACAAGGGACGATTGGACACATCTGAACACACTGTGTGTGTAAGTGTAAGAATATGTGAATGTGTCTTTTTTTGTAAAATCTTGAATATATATACAAAGATGCTTTGAAATATCTTACATAAACATGAGGTTTTTAAAAAAAAAAAAGAAAAAAAAAAGAAAAAGAACAGAAGGTCAAAAACACAGTTGTAGACAACCCCGAGGAAAACCAACTTCATATGTGAGACTGAAGAAGAAGTGGGTTGCATTGTTTCTGCTTGGGGACCGTCCACGTCACCTCCACACACACACACACACACACACACACACACACACACACACACACACACACACCCCTCCTCCAGTTGGACCCATGCTGAGGCATGTCTGGGACAGCGCTGTCTCTTTCTTTTCACTCACTCCACACTCTCTTTCTTTCTGCTGCCCTCTCGGCACCCCTCCTCCATCCCGTGCCATCCCCTCGTCTCCTCCGTGGGCTTTGACAGGCCCCCGAATGCTAACGTGGGAAAAAGGCCAGGGAGGAGAGATGAGAGGAGAAAGAGAGAGAGAGAGAGAGAGAAAGAGAGAGGGAGAGAGGAGGAAGAGGTGTAGAAGAGAGGCGAGGCGACCGCGTCTCTCTCTCTCTCTCTCTCTCGCCCGTCCCAAACGCTCTCATATCTGACCAGCTCTGGGGGGAAGCTTCTTAATCTCATTATTTCTGCTACGCCACTGCTTTAAATCCATTTCTTCAAACCCTGTCTCAAGCCATTACGCTGACCAGCTCCCTCTCCTCTCCTCCGCTCTCGCCGCTCCGCATGGTGCAGAAGAAGTCAGAGAGCACCAGGGAGCCGGAAAAAAAAGGATGAAAAAGGGGCTTGTCCTTCATTTGACATATCGCAGGGAATTATGTTCCCTTTTTTCTGAAATGGGAACATATTCATATCCTATATGTGAATTTTTTAGGGTTATAAATATTGTGTTTTATGTTTTATGAATCATTCCCAGTTATCCTTGAGAAAAGAAATACATCCAGATTCAGATTCATTTTAAAAAGAGAGGCTTTCCACTAGGGGCTAAAACCACCTAATATTTTTATCGAATCAATAGCGGAGCCATTAAAACACAAAACACTTCCTGGAAGCTCGGCCGTGAAAACTGCTGTCAGTGGGAAAGGGAACCAAAAGAACCAAAAGGAAAACAGAAGGTTTTTAAAAAAAAAAAAAAAAAGTAAAAAAAGGAATAATAAAAAAACAAGACAGAAAGCAGAATCCAGACTTCATCTTTCCGTATCATTAAATCACCACTTCAATATCTATTCAATAATTACTTAAAATAACGACTCCTATACAGTTAACAGATATTCGTAAGCCACAGATCTCATTTGATTTACCCAGGCATCTGTTTCTAAATGTATGCTAATGGAAGAATGACTAATGCCTAGTTAGTAAGTTAGCTAATGCCAGCCTGTTAGTGACAAGATGACAATGGTCCTGTTTTGGGGCCAAGCCTGGTAATATCCTGATGATTAAATAGCCCCCAACAGGTTCTGTTGTCTCTACTTGACCAATTCGATGAACAATGTGAATGATACTTGAGTGAACACTGAACTAATCTTGGACAATCGAAACACGCCGCTCATTTCCATACAAATGGAACTAGACAATTTGAAAGTAGAAAATTTGGAAAAACCTGAAATACGCCAATTCACAGCACTCATCAGCTGAAGCTGGGGTTGAATGGGTATTAGTGGCCTTCCCTCATCTTTGTCTATCCCAGGCTTACTCTGTGGCGTGTGTGTTTGTGCCTGGGGTGTTTGTGCCATGTAATGAAAGGTTGTCAGGAGAACACACATTATTTGTTAAAGGATATTACCCACAAGCCCCCTTGAAGTCCGTCCCTTGCCATGACAGGAAGTAATGGAGCACTTTTGATAAACAGAGACAATGGTGTACAGATGCCCCGCACTGACAGTGACTGAATGGGGCCAGGATGTGCAATGACAAGCAGTGCCACCAAGGTATACACACCCAAACACACACACACACACACACACACACACACACACACACACACACACACACACACAGAGACACGTGCGCACATACTCCCGTCGAAACGTTCATTGATGTGGGTGAAGTGACATGAGTTGCTGGGAATGCTGTCACTGTCACCTGCGAACAGGGGAGTCTCGGGCCGTCTTGTGTAGCTCACCGCGTGGGTGTAACGGACACCGGCAGTATGTGTGTGTGTGTGTCTCTCTCTCTCTCTCTCTCTCTCTCTTTTGTGCTAACGCCCAGGGCAGCCTGGGACTCTGGCAGACAGATAAGGTGAGGGAGACGGTCACAACAGTGAAGGTTGCTGATCTGACAGCGTGGCACACAGGTTTCATGGAAGCTATAGCCAGGGATGCCCAGGAGAGGCCAAAAATAAGCATACGGGATGGGATTCTCAGTCATGACTGCAGTCATGACACACACACAAAAACACACAAACACACACACACACACACAAACACACACACACACAAACACACACAAACACACACACACACAGACACAGTTCCTCTTTCTCTCTCTCTCTCTCTCTCTCACACACACACACACACACAACCCACACACACACATGCACACAAACACATACACCCAAACACAGTTAGTGTCATATCCTATGTCCATTTTGAAGTGAAATATTTCTATTTGATTTGATTGTCTTCCATAAATAGACATTATGACAAGGTTTCCCAAGCCCGCCTCTCACCTTTCTTCTTCCAGTGCAAGATCAAACCATGCCTGATGCCTGCTTTTTTTTTCCGCGAATGAAATCGCTAACTGTGCAACCTTGGTCCTTTTCATTCAGAGTAGATTTATTTCCAGTCATGTAGAGATCAATACGGGAGAACAATGTGGAAAGATACTGGAGAATGAGGCCTCTCAGACAAGTTTTTGAACAGTAATGGTGACCTCCTGCTAGGTACAAAGGCAAAAAGAGAAATGACTACTGACAAATGAAAGCATTCATCTGGGCTAGCTTGGCAATTGGAAGCAGCACAACTAGGTCCACTCAGATGGAGATTGTTCCACGAAGTGAAAGAAAGACGTCTGATAAATATTTGAATCAATAAATGTGATTTTCAACAAGGCCCGAGACAATGATTGTAGATTGAAGAAAAAATTGCAACAATTTCAATCGTTGCATTTATATAAATGTGTGAGTTGGTTTCATATAAGGGTGCATTATTAACTGGATAGGAGAAAAGGAAAAGCAAAAATATAAAAAAACATATATTGCCATATTGTCACATCGAGAGAGTGAGAGAGAGAGAATGGGAGAGAGAGAGAGAGAGTGGGAGAGAGAGCGATAGAGAGAGGAGTGAGATAGAGAGATGCTGGAAGGTTCTGACTTCTGCATTCCTTCACAGCTGTGCTTTTTAAATCGGGTCAACATCTAATGGGCAAATATGCGTCCCCAGGTGACAAAAGAGCTCAGTGCAGGCAGCCGCTCTTTCTCTCTCTCTCTCGCCTCTGTCTCTCTTAATCCCCCCTTTCTCTCCCCGTCCCTGCCCATTGCCCTCTACTGGGCTGATGTTGTTGTACTAACTGCGGGACTGCAGTGAAAAGTCAGGACGCTCCCTCCCACTCTCTCTATCTCCGTCCCTCTCTCTCTCTCCCTCCCTCTGTCTCTCTCTCCCTCTCTCTCTCTCTCTCTCCATATGCAGCAGGACAGACCACTCTGGGGCTGGCCGGGGTGAGCGCTGTCAGAAAGATGTTTGTCGTGTGTGTTTAGTGTCAGGCCGAGAGACAGAGACAGAGAGAGAGAACTGAAGAGAGAGCGGAGAATGGGCATGAGAGAAATAGAACAGAGAGAGAGAGAGAGAGAGAGAGAGAGAGAGAGAGAGAGAGAGAGAGAGAGAGAAAGGGTCGAGGGGAAGGTGCTGGGGCCCGCTCGGGCTTCATTAGAGTCCGAGGCTGATGCTCCGGCTGGCGACTCCAGGCGCCCACGCTGTGCCACTCAACATTAGGCTTATTAATCCACTCACGGACCCCCACACCCCCACCACTACCACTGCCACCCCTACCGGCCCCCCTCCCCCCAGCGCACCCCACCCCACCCCACCCCATCCCCGCCTCCGCATCCGCTCTCCGCTCCATAATGCATTGGCGTGTGCAGGGGGCCAGGGCAAGCCTGTGGCCACGGAGGGACAAATCCATTCGAGCAGGCGCGGCTAATCTAAACGAGTGCAGACTTGGACAAACATTCTCCGGAGGTGAAAGTGGACAGAGTTCAGCACTGCACGGAGAGAGAGAGAAAGACAGCGAGAGAAAGACAGATAGAGAGAGAGGGAAAGAGAGAGAGAGAGAGAGAGGGAGAGGGAGAGAAAAAGAGAGAGATATATGGAGAGGGCTGAGCACTGATGGGTCGGGGAGGGAGATTTTCCCCCTCCTTTTTTTTCTCCCTCTCTGTTGTTCCCTGGGCACTCCTTTTCTCTCTCTGATCCTCTGCTTTTGGTTCTTTTCTACAGTACCTACAGCTGTCTCAGTGCTCATCCGCTGTGCACAAGGCCACTCCATTGTGCTGGAGACTAAGTTCCCATAATGGCGTCCATGGCCTTTTAATCTCCCTCGATTTTACTCACCTTTCTTTCTCTCTCTCCTCCACCCCCCCCCCCTCTCTCTAAGGACTGTTGTTTTCTGTCCTCTCCTCTGCCCCCTTGTCCTTTCCCCCGTCTCTGTATGGCCTTCCTCTGGCCTATGCTGCGTATTATATACACTCGCCCTCGCTCGCTCTCTCTCTCTCTATCATAAACATATCCACGTGTCATTCCTTCTCTGACTCTTCTGTTTTCTTTCTCTTTCTTTCCAACGCTGTGCTGTGCCCCTGCATAGCCTCAGTCTTGAGTCTTATCCTTCACCTTGCCCATCGCCTCTCTCTCTCTCTCTCTCTCTCTCTCTCTCTCTCCCTCTTTCCTCTATCTCTCTCTCCTTCAGTGTCCAGGGCCAGGGCACAGTGAATAACACTGCTAAAATGTTTGGACATGAAACATTAAACAGACGCAGATATGTGCTGGTCCCTAAAGACCATGCCCCCCCCCCCCCACACACACACACACACAGCACACACACACACACACACACACATAACCCCTCTCTTGTGCCCCCTCTGTCCAGCCCTCCTCTCTCCTCTCCTCCTTGCTATCCTGCTGCCCCAACGCTCCGCTCTGTTACAAGTTTAGCTCTCCGTCCATCTCCACCTCCTCTTGGCTTCACCCTCTTCACCCCCCCTCCTCCCATCATCCTTCCCCCACTTCTTCTTTAATCAACTGCACCGGGCGTTTTAAGGCCTTTCCACACCTCCTTACTAGTAAGCCCACGCAAATCCGCGGGTAACTTTCACACATGCGAAGACAGCGGGAGGAAAAGGGCCTGCGTAGCCGCCTGGGCCCCGCCGCCGGTAACTCTAGCCTCTGTGTGCGAGCCGCCCCTACCACATCAAGCCAAGAGTCCGTGGGCACTGCCATCTCCAATTCAGCCCCCCGGCCCTGACACTGGCCAGGGGAAAAAAAGAGAGGCACAGAGTGTGAGAAGGAGAGGAGAGGGAAGAGAGAGAGAGAGAGGGGGGGGGGGGGGAAGGGGGGGGGGGGGCAGGGAAGGATTGCCAAGGGAAAATGAAAGGGTTTTTACGGGTCATTTTTTAAGGGTGTGATTTTAGCTTTTAGCTTTGAAGCCTTCCTTTCATTTTCGGTCAGCCTTATATGTGTGTGTGTGTGTGTAGTGGGCACTGCAGGTAAGCATTTCAAGAAAGGGCCTAAAGAGAAAAACAGAGAGAGCAAGTAAAAGAGTGAGTGAGTTAGAGAGAGTGAGAGAGAGAGAGAGAGAGAGAGAGAGAGAGTTGGGGAAGGCCAGTGGTGGCAAACTCGTCTGAAACTCTGGTCAAGCAGCTTTGTATGGAGTACTAATCCCTGTAAATGTGTCTCTTGGGCAGCGGTATTAAACGGCCAGCCGCAGAATAGCAATAAAGCCGCTCTGCCCTCCACAAGGAGACTTAGGTCCAATTACAACCCAAACTCTCTCTCTTTCTTTCTCTTTCCCCCTCTCTCTCTCTCTTTCTCTCTGCCCCTCTTCCCATCATTCCTTATCGTGTGGCCGTGATGAGATGCCATCTCTCATAGGCACTAATGTGGGCAGTGCTGAACTCCAGCTGGCCTTTCCGCGTTGCCTCTGTGTCGCCATCAACAAAGCCAATGACTGCTTGACAGTGGCTAGGTCACTTACTGTACACAAACAGCAGCTCTGTAGTTCTCCAGCGGAAGAGAGGAAGGAGTGGTGGCACTCGAGTGTAAAGAAACGAAATGCTGCTCCTTCTGCTGAGGCGAACACTCCTGATCTACCTTTTGCTGGAGGCAGAGAGAGAGAGGAAGAGAGAGAGGGAGAACGGAAGAGAGAGAGAGAGATCACCATGCAAAGGGTAGCTTTTCAGAATTTTCACAGCTGTGTCACAATGTGTTAGGTTTTTCAGCCATGTTAAAATACCATGCCCTCAAACGTTTAGAAAAAAAAAAAAAACGAGAATGACAGCAACAATAGAAAAGTATGTCTCACAGATTTTTTGTTGCCATGTGCGTGTCTCTCTCCTTTGCTCTGTGAGTGTGCACACATGCTTGAGTGCATGTGTGTGTGGGTGTGTGTGTGTGTGTGTGAGTGTGTGGGCCCTGAGCTTAGAGCAAGGTGAGAACTGCAGAAGACATTAGGCCAGTTTGACACAATACGGCTCTGAGCCCAACATTGTCACACCTCACAGATGGTGATTTTACTGTCACACACACACACACACACACACACACACACACACACACACACAATGATAAGTACGTCTATGCACGTAATTCACAATCATACACACATCCTCTTCTCTGATTATTTCTCTTTTTCTTTCTCCTGTTAAACATCTTGCAAACCTCCGACATCATTGTTAACATCAGTGTGATTTGTCTCTTTGTTGCAGTGGCACAATAGATCCCAGTCAAGGAAAAGTATGCAAGCACATTACACACACACACACACACACACACACACACACACACACAGAATATGCAGATCTTTCCACCAAGTAGCCACGCCGGGTCAGCCAAAACAAAGAGAAGGAGATCAGAGCAGGGGAAAAGAAAAAGAAGGGAGCATAAGAAGATGAGAGAGAAAGTGAGAGGGGGTGAGGGAGAGATTTAGAAAGAGTGCGAAAAAGAGAGAGAGAGAGAGAGCGAGAGAGAGAATAAGAGAGAGAGAGAGAGAAAGAGAAAGGGAAAGAGAGAGAGAGAGAGAGAGAGAGAGAGAAAGGGAAAGAGAGAGAGTGTAGGACAGTCTGCAGTGGAAACAGCGGGGTGAAAGCCCGTGGGCCCTTGATCATGCGGCCTCTTCAGATGAATTACTTATTAGGGAATATGTGCAGAACGTGGCTCCCCTTCCAGCCTGTGATCTCCATGCCAGTTTAGCCAAAGTCCTGTGTGCGCCTCGGCCAGCCGGCTCCTTCCTCTGGCACCGCGCGGAGCCCCCCGCTCACGCTCGCCGCCAAGAGCACACAGGCTGGAAAAAAAAAGGAGAGAGACCAAGAGAAGGAGAGAGAGAGAGAGAGAGACGGAGAAAAGAAAAGAAAGACAAAAATGGAACACAGCTTTGCTGACACATGTGGTATTGGTGTGTGTGTGTGTGTGTGTGTGTGTGTGTGTGTGTGTGTGTGTGTGTGTGTGTGATTGTGTGGGTGCACACACACAGTTTGATACGTGCACATGGATGTGTGCGTGCTCACGAACTTACACTGATCACACACATACACACTCCAACATACACATACTACATGGTCAAACTGACCCACACACTACCAGTGCACAGACACAGACATTTATAGCTGCTATATAGCCTCACCACACACACACGCATGCGCCCACACACACACGCACACGCATACACACACACAAACACACACACTGCGAGCCACACATGGGTGGTAGTGTTGAGTGCAGGCAGGCGGCGTTGGTGGGACTCACATGGAGACGCGATGCCAGGGAAAATCGATTAGGCGAAATCCCCACCAAATCGCGTTGCGTGAGAAGTTGGCGGCAGCGGCCGGCCGACATTAAAACCAGAGTCTGGCACGAGCAGCTGAGCAGCTGATGGATATTCCCCTCCACCCCCCGCCCCCCCCATCCTCCTTCGGTAAATAGTGCCTCGCCGCGTTTTAACCGTCCAGACCAGACCGCTCACAACGCAATGGCACAGATGGCTTTAAAAAAAAAAAAAAAAAAAAAAAAAGAAACGCACATCCAGCCGTAAGCATTAAGGTCCTTTAATGAAAGCCAGATTGCAGCAAGAGAGAGAGAGAGAGAGATAGAGAGAAAGACAGAGAGAGAGAGAGAGAGAGAGAGAGGCAGAGTAAAGGAAGGCTGAAAGAAAAGAAGGGAACAGTAGATAGAGAAAAGAGATGGAGAGACAAAGGTGTAAAGAAAGAGAGCTGCAAGAAACCTTGCATACTACAGTTTACATATCTGAGGAGTACAAAACAAATCCATGGCCCTGGCTAGGAAAAACAATCAATAAAGAGATTAAATAGTTTTGCGATTGTGAAAAATACTCTGTAGTCTCAGTTGTCTATTACAGAACAGGTAAAAGAACAATACAAAAGAAGAAAAGACACACCAATAAACATCATCTCCATTGACATGTATTTGCATCAACTCCACTGTGCATGTATTTTATGAGTCCCTTTTTTGCTTAACTTTATCTTTTTTCTCTTACAAAAACAACCAAATTGTGTGCTTGTTCCTGTGTGTGCTTTTACCCACATGTCTATTGTGTGCATGTGTGGGCATCTAAGACAGTAAACAGTTCTGAGTTGTGGGGAGTGTGTGTGTAGCTGTGGGTAGGGGAGGAGGTATGTATGAGGCACTCTGTGTGCATGTGTGTGTGTGTGTGTGTGTGTGTGTGTGCGAGTTGGCAGGAGGGGGTTGGGGTTGACGTGTCAGGGCCATGCCGTGGCCAAGTGTTGGGAAGCGATGTGAGATTCACCTGTGGCGAAACACTGAGGCGGCGGGCGGCACAGCGGCAGAACAGGAAGAGGAGGAGGAGGAGGAGGAGGAGGAAGAGGAGGAGGAGGAGGACGCCATGCCCCAGCCTGAGCCTCCGCTGCTGCCTCGGTCACCGCGGCGACTCGCCTGACACGTGTTGGCACACACACGGCCCTGGGCCACTTTAACACCCCGCACAAATCCAACCTGAAACAATAATTCCAGATAACTTCTGCCGCTGTCATGTTGAGAAATGTAATTTAAGGCCAGTGAACGTGACCCTCAGGTTATCCCCCCCCTACTTTCCCATCTTCTCTCTCTCTCTCTCTCTCTCTCTCTCTCTCTGTGCACCTCTTTCTTTCTTTTTTTTTCTCCCCTCCAAGCTCCAGGTCTCAGTAGCAGCTGGGTTTTCTCTGCTCGTGGTGGTGACTGTGGGGCACGAGCGGAGGGAAACGCAATGGGGTTACAAACAATTCCTTCATGCAAAAGCGACCTCCTATGGCCTAAAAAAAGGCACGGAAGGGAGAAGAAAAAAAAAGAGTAAAAAAGTGAAGCGTGTCAGTGGTCAAATCAAGAGAATACCACAGAGAGACACGAGGCAGAGGAGACAAAAAAAGGAAGATTAAAAAAAAAAAAAGCTGCATAAATGAAGAGATACATAAAGATAAGGCAAGGGAGATAAAAAATGTGCATGATTAGTTGCCCTAGATTTTTAAAATTATGTCCTGTTTTGGGCATTAAGTAAAATAACCGTAGTAATATCATCAACTGGCCCCATTAGCGTAGAGTCCCCATGTAGGGC
>NW_027468620.1:23252424-23309924 GCF_046254945.1 Alosa pseudoharengus | reverse complement strand
ACCCCCATTTTTAAGTCAGTTGTGGGGCCTACTCCTTAAAGAGAGAGTGGTGTGACATCTTCAATGAAGCTCACTAATTACTCTGCACTGCAAATCAATAGCTCTCTGCATTTAAGAAAAAAAAAATCCTCCGCTCCCCTTCCCCTTCTTGTCCACCTCCTCCTCATCTTCTCTCTCCCTCTGCTTCTCTTCTTTTTTCTCTCTTTCTTCTCTCTCTCTCTCACCCCTCTGCCCCCCTCCCTCCATCTCCACCACATGGCAAACGAGCGCTGCCCCTCTGCTGGGTTTTTAATTGTGGCACCAATCAGGCGGATTCACAGGAACTTATTAATACGCAGATTCACAGCATCTTTTCCCTGCCACTTTTATCAGTTCTCCTCTGTTTCTGCGTCTCTCCTCTTTGAGTCACACACACACACACACACACACACACACACACACACACACACACACACACACACACACACACACACACACAGCCCTGTCTGAAGAATTGCCATAAATTAGCAGTGAAAAGTTTCCTAATTGCTTATATAAAATGTGCATTAATGCAAAGTGTTCCTCTATTTGAGGTCTAATTTTAGACACAGGATCAGCAATAGCCTCAGTTAATAGTAAATGATTGATGCAATACCATCTAGCATTTTCCAGTTCATTAATAAAAAATGCATCTTTATTTATTAATGCATGATACACATATACATCCATATATAATTCAATTAAAGCAGATATTACGGTGTCACATCCCATAGAGCTCCGTGAGTTGTGTGAGCCCACCAACAAAAGCCCTCTCTCAAATCATCGGGGAGAGGATTGCGTCCTGGCAAAGACAAAAGCCATTTTTGTCTGGAAACACTAGGAGGAGATTAAAGCTTATTTTTCCTATTGTCTAGGAGTGTGGAGTAACTAAATTAGCCTGATTGTGTGTGCGTGCGTGTGTGCGTGTGTGTCTGTGAGTGTGTACGAGAGTGTGTGTGTGTGTGTGTGTGTGTGTGTGTGTGTCTATGTCAGTGTCAGACATTAACACAATATAAAACTTCCCGTGCCACACACCCATTGCGGTTAATAGTCAGATAATGAGGCTGTGCAAGCGGAGGCCTTTATTAAATCATTGTTTAATACTTCCCTCTGAAAGATTTGCATAGTGTGAAGGTATTTCAGAAACGGTGCCCACCCGCTTTTGCTCTGGCATATGAGGAAAAAAATACAATACTCTGACGTGCCTCATAAATGAGTTTTATAAATCACACAGCTGACTATCAGTGCTTGCCAATCATTCTACTCAGCATATATTCTGCCACATTCAAGTGTTTCAATACGCATTAAGCGAGGGTGTTAAAAAAAACAGCTTCTATTGTATGGCAAAAAGGACATAACGGCAGGTATATAAAAGACAAAAAAGTATTAAACAATGACAATGTTTTTATATGCTATATAAATATTATTATCTGCAGCAAGTGGCCCTGCAGATTGGATCATGCAGGAGGACCAGATGGACAGTGCATACCTACAGAGCAGCGTTTACATATTCACCTCTGTTTTCTGTTATCAAGGTGGTCCTGCTGCAAAATCTTTTTTTAAAGAGATATCTCCATGGCTGCTTTAAATGCCTATTTGTCCTGGCAGCAGTCTCAGTAATGGCATGGCACGCCATACAATTCCATTCACTAAAACCCTGCTAAGAAGAGCGTTGTCAGGGCTAGATTACAATTGGCTTCACAATAGTCGATGGTATCGTTTCCAGTGAGAAAGCACGGCCCGGTATCGAACTGCTTTACTCGTTTACCCGCTAACAAGGCCGAGCAACGGGAGCTAATTCTCCTTCCCTGCATCTCTGCGCTCGCCATATCTACGTCATGTTTATGAAATTAGCCCTTTTGCCAAGAAAGTTAATCGAATCGGCCAACAAGCATTCATGACGCCCCAGCTCGGCACAATGGTTCGGCGGTGAACACAAAAGCCAATGTAAATAGCCATGGCATGTCGGTGAGCATATTGAGTTTGCGCCACACAGCCACCATGGAGTTATTTGGATACTCTGTAGTCATGGATACTGTATCACAACCTTTAATACAAAACATATCGATACAATGGCCATACCGCTTTTTACATGCATTTCACAGATTTTGCTGGTTTATGACTGAAAATGAACAGACATACTAGGTCAGAGTTATTGTTCACTGTCTGCACGGGTATATCAATAATATCATGCAATTTTATTCTATTTCCGACATACAGTATTTGCAAACTTCGGAGAAAATGGATGACCTACTGTCAGGTATCTGTCAGCATTATCAAGGTCATGATGGTATTTAGTGTTAATGGATAAAGAACATTAGACAAACAAACTGCAGGGAGAGTTATTTAACCCACGCAATTGGGAGAGTGTGGCGTGTTATGGACCATATGCCTAACTCTGTCTCTATAAGGCGGACCCAGATAACCTCTCACCACATTCAACCACACACACCAACTTTAAAAAAAAACAACAACAAAAAAATGAGTGCTTCCCGTTCCAAGGACACACAAGTCAAACAAGACCACCTCAATTTTTAATGCATATTTAGTGGCTTTTTAATGTCATTATTCAGAGAGGACAGCAGCAAGAGACAGGGAACATACAGGGACAGAAAGAGGGGGTACAAGACTGGGAAATGACTGAGGCTAGACACAAAGCAGAGGCCTCAACAAAAGCTGTGCCTCCCTTAAAAATCAGGACCTTTTCAACAGACTTCAATTGTCATGTTTTTTTTTTTGTTGTTGTGTGCATGTCTGTGGTCAATTGTGTGTGAATGTGCAACATATGTCGTTAAACATTTTTAAGCGCATTTGTGGAAAATGCTGTAAACAGAATAAGGTGTGTGTTTGTGAGAGACTGAAGGAGAGAGAGAGAGAGAGAGAGAGAGAGAGAGAGAGAGAGACAGAGAGAGAGAGACAGAGAGAGGGAGAGAAAAGAGAGATGGAGACAGAGAAAGAGAGAGAAAGGAGCATGCCACATGCCTTCTCAGTGATGCAGAGCCTTGGAAATTCTGGCAGCATGAGCAGAGACAAAGTCAAACTGCTGCTCACACATATTTGGGAGGATATTTAATTAAAAGTGGATTACAAGAGTGTTGAATAAACAAAGATCAGATTAACAAATAACTGTACGCTATTTTCCCATTTGCCAATGCAAATTTGACTTTGTGGCTGGAATCGACGACACAGAAGAGAAGATTTATGACACCCACCGAATATTAAGCCACAGTCTGGGGTTCGGAATTGAAGTTTGAGGCTTCGTGGAAGTTGTTAAATCCATCACCTTATGCCCAACGCGACCTTGAGGAGTCATTTTGCAGGGACTTCCACACTTGACTAAAGCACCCGGCGATAGCAGCAGCAGACACTGGTTTCGCCGAGCGCTTTGTGTTGATACGCTCCTCGGTCTAACACGGCACCTATCAATCACAAATAGCGTTTTTTTCTCTCTCTCTCTCCTTCCCTCTTCACCGGGGGAAGAATTCATCGAGAGTGAAGTCAGCTGCTGAGCTAGAAAACAACCAGTGCGCCCCGGTTGTGAACTCTGCTTACCTGCTCGACGGCATGCACAAACCACTCGGACCCACTTTAATTGGAATTTAAATTGAACCGGACTGAACACTCGCCCAAGTGTGCAGCCTTCGTCTAGAGAATAGCTGATGACTTCAAAAAGTCCTTTTTTTACTTTTTTTGCCCTTTCTTCAATCGCATCTCTGTGTGAGTGTGAGAGTATGTGTGTGTGTGTTTTTGTGTGTGTGTGTGTGTGTGTGTGTGTGTGTGTGTGTATGTGTGTGTGTTTGTCTGTGCTCGCACGCTTGTGTGTTTTTTTAACTTTAGACACCAGACGACCTTGCAGTGATAGACTGCCGGACTCTGTGACTCTTTGTGGGGAGAGCGATCCTGCGCAGAGCCGCGGAGGCAGAGAGGAATGGATTTATTGACTTGCGACTTTGACTCAGGCCGATGTATCAGAGCCTGTATTACTGTGGATGATTAGGTTGCAGCATGTCAGGGACGAGCACACAGAGAACAGACAAGCGAGAGAGAGAGAGAGAAACAGAGAGAGAGAGAGAGAGAGAGAGAGAGAGAGAGAGAGAGAGAGAGAGAGAGAGAGAGAAGCCCCCTTTTCCTCAAGCTGTGCCCTCACACACAAACCACATGTGTATTTATAAACTTTTTTCTCTTTTTTTGTTATTTTGTTGATGGTCAGAGGAGCAGAGGAGTTATGGTGATATTTGTTGCTGTGGATGGGAGGGGAAAACACATGAAAGGCAGACAGATGGAGAGGCAGGAAGAGAGAGAAAGAGAGCGACTAAGTAAAAGAGAGAGAGAGAGAGAGAGCGAGAGAGAGAGAGAGAGAGCGAGAGAGAGAGATAGAGGAAGAAGGGAGACAGAGATGTCATATAGGATGGTGAAACCTTCCGTTATTTCTACTGCAAGAGCAAAACCAAACCACGGGGGTGGAAAGCACCGGAGCGGTAGTGGCGTTGAGGGGCTGAGTCTGGGCACTGCAGTCCGGCCCACAGAGGGGGAAGAGAAACACAAACTGGAAATACAGCAGCAGTGGGCAGCTGATCTCTTGCTTAATAATGCAGAGGGAATCACACAAGGACAAGACAAGGCCTTTCCTACTCCTAACATCACTGTGTGTGTCCCAGGTTTACCTCAGGAAAAAAAAAAAAACAGAAAGTAGTTTATATCGTTGCAGAAATCTCCAGCTCTCAAATGAACACTGCATTCACAGTATAAAAGAGAGAATGGTAGAAACAGAGAAAGAGAGAAAGAGCAAGAGAGAGAGCGATGAGAGATGAGAGAGAAGGAAAGTAAGTAGAGATGTACTGTGCAAAAAAAAAGATCAGTGCTTGACATAAGAGGAAGATAAAAATTGCAAAAGAGGAGGACAAGGGCCAAGAGAAAGCAAAGCAAAAAAAGAGAGATAGAAAGAAAGACAGAGGGAAAAAGAAAGAAAGGGAAGCGAAGAGAGGAGAGAACCATGTTAAGACGAATCCCCTCCAGCCATTAAAGTGCCCCTCATTTCCGGAGCCGATGCATTATTCAGACGGTGTAAAAGTCAGTCACTCGGCGTGATGCGCGGGGACAGAGGGAGTGCTCCACGCTCGGCGCTCCGCCACTGTCCACCTTCGCCGCCCTGCCTCACAGTGACACCAGCGGGGCAGGGAGGAGGGGACGAGGAGCCACAACGAGGGGAGCTGAGCCTCATGACGTCCAGCGAGCCCCCCCCCCCCCCCCCCCCCCAACACCCATCCTAGGCCTCGGCAGCTTAACGGTGGTGGTGAGGGGTGGGGGCAGGAGTGGGGGGGGGGTGGTGGAGCTCGGGGGAGGGAGAGGCCAAGGTCTGCCGGCCTGTCACGTCGGGTAAAGTCAGAGGAGGCCGTGCGGCGGCACTTAAGCGCGGAGCTGCCGGGTGGCGAGAGATGGACAGGAGAGTAATGTGTATTGTCACTAATGCAGGCCCTGGTGCTCGGGGTACGGCACGTGTCATCCCCGCTGAACTCGCCCTGCCAGCCAGCCAGCCAGCCAGCCGGCCGCAAATGCTTCAGATGGGCAAGGAAGACAGGCACCTTCTACCGGATAATTGATTTTGTTTCTTTTCGGCCGTGTGACACACACACACACACACACATGCGCGCAAACCGACAGATGTGCATGCAGATACAGTACATGCACGCAAATGAACACAAACACACACACACACACACAAACACACACAAACACACACAAATACACACAAATACACACACACATACATACACACACACACATTCATGCACAACAAATGACACAAACATTTTAATTTGTCGTCACACAAACACACACACACACACACACACATACTGACTCTCAAATGTAAAATGTCCAACAAACTTGCTCCCTAAACAAACTTGCTCAAAAAACATACAGAAATGCATTCACTAAGATTCCTCTCACAATGCTACATAGACAAAGTGAGCCTCTTTAAAGGATACATTAACACATCAGAATTAACAAAAAGAAAACAAAAACAAGCACACAAAAACCTGTAAACAGCAAACATACATACACACACGTGTACAAAGGATAGCGTGATTGCAAACGTTTTTAGCGGGGCTGAGAGTGAATGTTTAATTAACTACACTGGATATGACACCAGAGTCCACTGCAGGGTGCACAGCCATTTGGGGCCTTCAGTTGAGTGCAGATGGGCTCTCTCACACACTCCTCCACCACAGTATATGATAGGTATTTGTTTGTGGGTGTGTTTGTGAATTTAAGGGAATGTGTGTGTGTGTGTGTGTGTGTGTGTGTGTGTGTGTGTGTGTGTGTGTGTGTGTGTTTGCGAACCGCTCAGAAGTGAGAAGAGCGACACACTGCCCCTCCCTCTCCATCTGCCACTGTCTTGCCCTCACAGGAAACGCATCACACCTGCCAATCACCGATGCCTCGACACCACCACCCGGGACGCGAAAGCTTCACAAAAAAAAAAAAAAGAAAAGAAAAGAAAAAAGCACGGCCCAGACAAAACAAATAAATCTAACCTCGTCTCTCCCTTGCTCTTTCTACCGCCCTCTCTTCCCCCCTAAACAACTCACTCTAAATCTCTTATTCTTACTCCAGTATTGACATGTCTCCCGTTTTATGGTGTCATCATTGAGTCCTAAAGCAGGCGGTGATACACTGTGTCGTGTGTTTATGAGTGGTGGAACTCCTACTCCATATATCACCAACAGTAAAGGCGCGCGTGTGTGTGTGTGTGTGTGTGTGTGGGAGCTCCCCAGTAAAACGCATCACGGCCACCCTCCGTGGGGCTAGAGCAGCCATTACACACACACACACACACACACACACAAACACTCACACACACACACACACACACACACACACACACACACACACACACACAAACACTCACATCCCCAGTGTGACTAACGAGACAGGAAATACAGCTTCCACTCAGGGAGGGTGCATGTGTGCGTCTATTTCTATTCCAAGGCAACAGTTCTTTTGTCATATATGTGTTATCCTATATACTGGAGCGCTGGACAGTTTGAAAGCATTTTCCACTGCATCTGCCCTCTCTCTTACACAGCTATCCTTCTCCTCTTTTTTTGTTTGTTATTTGTTTAGTTGACTTTCCTCACTTTCCTCTCTACTTCTTATACAGTAGTCTTTGTGAGAGCCGTCTGCTGTCTCTCTCTCTCTGTCTCCCCTTCCACTAGTCCTTCCACTCTTTCTCCCGCTCCCTCCATTCTCCCTCTCCCTCTCCTTCTCCTCAGGTCTTTAATTGTGTCTCTTCAGGACCAACGTGGAAGGGGAGTGAGCTGGATGTCACGGAGCCTCTGGGTTGCCCGTCACTCGCTGCGCGTCACCTCTTTGCCGTCCGCGCCTCCAATTTTGAGAGGAGTGAATGGGGTCTCACACTCTGCCAGGCATCCACCCCACCCCCACCCCACCCTCTCTCTCTCTTCCACCCTTCCTCTCTCTCTTTTTCTCTCTCTCTCTCTCTCTTTCTCTCTCTCTCTCTCTCTCTCTCCTAGGGCCTACGCAAACGGGGGCAATTACACGCTGAACTGGCACCTTGTTTACACCTTAAACTGCCACCAATTACAGCACACTGACACCCGAGACAAAGCTCGCTCTCCCGACTCGCGCGATCCATCTGCCCTGGGAGCACAGGAGAGGCAGAGGAGGAAGATGAGGAGGAGGAGGAGTGACCGGCGGTGAATTTCGTTGTTGACTTGGCGGGGAAGAAGCCAAGAGAGGGAGGGAGGAGAGGGGAGGTGAAGGGGGAGGGGGCACACTTACAAAATAGACGGTGCCTTTTTTTCCACTGCAGTGGCCTCAGCCAGAGCCAACAATCTCGTCAGCGGAGGGCACCACGGCCCATTACCCTTGGCTGGAGAGGGGGAGGCAGAGAGATGTCCAGGGGCCTGCAGGTGTTGGAATGCCCACAGAAGGAAGGTGTAGGGGGGTTTTTATGGAGGGGAGTCAAGAGTCGAGAGAGAGACAGAGAGAGAGAGAGAGACAGAGAGAGAGAGAGAATAAGAGAGACAGAGCAATGGTGCCAGTGAGCTGTGAAGCCTGGAGCCCACGGGTTTGGTTAGGGGTAGGGGGGTGCACAGAGAAGCATCCTGAGCCAGTCGCGTTTAATGAGACAACCTGTGCTCTCAGACTGGACTGAACCGGCACGGCATGGTGCTGATCTGCTCCCAGACACACCTGGTCAAGCCCAAAATGACATCAGAGGACACATCTGTACCCCGGCCACCACAACCACCCTGAACGCATAATGCGTTATGATGAAACATTATAGTGAAGGGAAAAATAAGACAACACAAAATGTGCCACGTGCAATCTGGCTGCAGAGAAGATGACTGACTTCACTCCTCTGTGATTTATTGAGAGCAGAAAATTGCCAGACAGATTGAAAGGGAAAATGAATTTGTGTTTGTGTATGTGTATATGCACAATTGTGTGTGTGTGTGTGTGTGTGTGTGTGTGTACGTGCCTGTGTGTGAGTGTGTGTGTGTGTGTGTGTGTGTGTGTGTGTGTGTGTGTGTGTGTGTGAGTGTGTGTGCTTTGTTTATTCACCCTTCTGTAAGTGCGCTGTGAGTGTGAGCATGACTGGATGTGTTAATGAAGTGACCTGCTCTGTCCACCTGCTCTCCTCCACTGTGCCTGGCCTGAGATGGCGCCTCCACTCTGCTCTAAATACCTTCCGCTCGCTCCCTGGGGGTTAGCTCTTCATCCCTCTCTCTCTCTCTCTCTTTCTCATCCTCCATCTCTCCCTCTCTCCTGCATGTCTCTCCAATACTTCCTCTCTTTCTTTCACCCACAACCTCTCTTCCTCCCTTTTTTTGCTCTCTTTTCCCTTTTTCACCCTGGATCTTTCTCTCTCTCTATTTTCCTTCTCCCCAATGGAGGTCTGTGACACTGACCCAGCCTTGGAAAGGCATCAGGAACACTCAAGCCACACCTCAAATGTTTGAACAGGCACCCATACATCCACATGTCCAAACAACGCCATCTTATAATATATCCTCACTCAAACTACTGGATATGGGTCCACCATACACTGATGAATCATACACTCAATCAAAATACTGCATTTGGTCCCGCATTGCCATATACTGCATAATGGAGGTGCACAGCTATCTGTATCTGTCCAACCATCAAAATGATCTGCATCTGTATCCGGGTAGGAAACCAGAGGGGGGCATGGTTTATGCTGGAAGTTGTGTTAAATTGGGCAGATATTGTGCTTTGCAACCTGATATAATTGGGAATGCAATGTGGTCACTATTATATGACCATCATCAGTCCTAAATGAGCTTGGGGACAACTATAACTAGTCAGTGTTAACCCGGAATATTATATTTTAATAATCTCTGTAAACTACACCTCCGTAACAAGGGTCTATGAAAAAAAAAAAAAAAAAAATTACTGGGAAACAAAATAAAAACCAGCTTTACAAATCAAAACATTATTAATATTGGAAGTGAAAAATATAAAATAACTGTTAGGAGTACATTACATCATTACTGCCACTACTTTTTTTGAACTAGACCTATAACATTCCTTTTGAAATAAATGACAAAACTGAAAGAGCACCCTTCTTAATGTATTGGTGCAATTCATAAACCTTTTTGTGCAATTAGGCCTACTCCACGTTTAATTATTATCCAACTGCATTTACTCCAGGCTCAATAGGTTACTGATTTGAACATTTCTTACATAATGGCATATGCCTAATGACCATTGTGTTACTGAATTGTAGGGTATGCTGGCAGTTCACACACAAACACACGCCAGAAGCTTCTGCCAAGGTGTGCTTAATGACCAGCTACAAGGGGCTGCACTCTCATAAGTCAAAGTGGATACTAAAAGTTTTACATGTGACATCAGAAGAATAAAGACAGAAATGCAAGGTAAAATGTGGGTTATGGGGTTGAATGAATGATGTCTGCACAAGGAAAAGGAAAATCCTTATCTCCTTCTTTCTCAGAGTGAGTGACAGAATACAGTGATCTCGTTTAAATGAGCTAAAGTAGGCTAATCTAATTTGTGAAATCAATGTCCAACACTGCAAACCAGCATTTTGTTTTGTGGCCATCCATGAACTGATTTGAGGAGACAGTGGCTGATGGGTTGGGACTGGGTTGATTTATTCCCCGAATAATAATGTGTATATTCTGGTAGATTCGGTATCCATTTGGATCCCATTATTTGTGCAAGCAACGTATTTGGAATCGGGCGCATCCCTACTGCATAGACAGTATAAATACTCATTACACTGTGTGGTAAAAGACAGTAGTGACAACAAACTGGCCGGAGTGGTCTCTGATGTTACAAACGCTCTGCTGACACCAGGGATATCATGGACGAGCCTCCCTGGTGAAATATTATCTGGTAACATAGGGTACTCGGACTGTATGTGAAGGCTGATTCCATGTTAATTACATGCAAAGGTATCCGCCATACTGTGTGTGTCTATTTATACCATTCACTCGATCATTTGCAAATCAATATCGGAATGTTTGCCAGCGGCTTGCCTTACAGTTGTGGTGATCGCATGTCTGAGACCTACTGTCTGGTCTATCACTCCCCCACCATCCTCCCCTCCACAACATGAGCGTTTATCTCCGCCACCGCCGGTCAACTGACATTTCAGACCAGGAGTGGAGCTGATTGGGTTACCAAGAGATGGGGTGAGTGTGGGGGGTGGGGGAGGTCGGGTTTGGGAAAGGTCCTGACACAGATGTCCCCAGTCGAGGAACACAAGAACATAGGATATCCAGGTGGTCATGTTGCACTGGGCCTGTCACTCTACTCTTCAACGGCCGACTGTGGAGCTATTTATACTCCTCACATCCCTCACCGTAAAGACTATGGAGGGGGAACATCGATGGATCCCCACCACACACACACACACACACACACACACACACACACACACACACACACACACACACACACACACACACTAAACTCTGGATGAAGTAATGAGTAAAAAAAATCTACTTAAGAACTACTCTTTCATCATGTCTTTCTTCCTATCAGTCTTTCAATCCAATACTTCTTTCTGTCTTTATTCAAGCAGGCTCCAAGAGGAAGAATTCCTACGTGGCACAGTGTCACATTTGTCACAGCTGAACAGACATGTGCCGGTGCCCCCTCTCGCTGGCGTTCCGGGTTAATGACCCCGGCGAGCCGAGCGCGCCGCTTCCCCCGGACATCCAGGAGAGCGTACCAGGGACGAACGCATGGCTTCCTCTTTGTTAAATCTTAATGTGTGCTGGCCCAATTCCCCGCGAACAAGCCTCTGCCAGACACCGGCCGCTCCTGCACTGGGCCCCCCTACCTAATGTATTCAGCCCTGTACTCTTAGTCCAATCACTGACACTCTGGGAGCGCGGGGCCATGTGCCGCTCTGTGTGTATGTGTGTGTGTGTGTGTGTGTGTGTGTGTGGGTGTGTGTGCGCCTGTGCGCGTGCTCCCTCTGCCTCTGCGTCGCTGGAAATTTCCTTTATGCAAGGCAGGTGAAAAGTGGGAAATTGGCCCGCTCCATCATTGCCGGACATGGAGGCAGCGGTGACACCCTGATCAGGTGTGCATGCATAATCGCCACCAAAAATAATCACTGTTTTGAATAATTCCCCCCTCCCAAAAATCCTGCAGCTTCGACTTATTCTGGGGAGGCATCTCATAAATCTTTGCAATGAATGTAAATCAGAGATGGAGGGGCTGAGGCTAGAGGCCTCCTAGGAGTCCTGCTTCATCTCTCTTTCTCTCTACCTCTCACTTTTCTCTTCTTTACTCTCTCTCTTTTCCTCTCTCTCTCTTTATATGGGGGAAGCATAAGCATCTTGCATTGAGAAGGGCCAAATAGATCAGTATTTTTTGCATGCAGGCGGTGGTTTAGTTCTCTCCTGTTGGTCCAACATGATCGCCACTATAAATGACTGCTCTGTTCCCCCAAGTGCCTTTGTGGGATAGGGTAAAATAGGGAAAAGCTATTTTTTAACCCACTTAATGATGTACAGTAGCCTACAGCAGCACACATACAGTTTTCTGAAGCAGGGAAAAAGTATGACAAAAAGAAGTAGGTTTTACTTTGTCATAAATCTGAGCTGTAATGTCAATCAAATACAGCAGATCTATACAAATCATTGGGTGAAAAAACAAACAACAACAAAAACATTTTGTGAGAAATAAAATCTGGAATAAAATAAATAGCCGATGGGTATATGATGAAACACAGGGCAAGCCCACTGGTCAGTCACAGAAATTGAGTGCAGTATTTTGGTCCAATTGGTCCATTTTGGTTAATTCCTGGCCTTTTCCAGAGTAATTTATGGGGCAGTATGAGAGAGAAGGAGTGAGAGAGAGGGGGAGGAGGGAATGAGATGCACAGTGGTTGGGCAGATGTACATGTGTGTGAGTGTGCATGTGTGTGTTTGCAAGCGATCCCTTCTGCTGGGTGATTGAGCGGCCATGCCACGGTACCATTGTAATGAGCAGCCACTGGAGTGAGGAAACTTCTCACTCGGAGAAAGTTACAGAATTATTTAGAGGAGCCACTGTGAAAATTACAATATGCACAATCTACCTTCTTGTTAAAGGATGAAAAATAATGAAATTCTTTGTGACAGCCATCCAGCCCTTGCAATGTATAATGATTTTTTTCTTCTCCTGGTGAATTTGACTTTTTTTTTTAAAGAATCTGGGGACATCTGTTTTGCATGAGGTGCATAAAATGACAGGACTTAGACAGCTAGTGCATCTAGTGACAAAGATTACTGTCACCCACCTCCTTGAGTTAATTCATCACTGCAAATGGTCCGTTCCTTTCCTCTGTCTCTTAGCAACAGCCTATCCCTTGGCGCGGGCACAGCCACGTGTGTCAGTGTAATGCACTGCTCTTCAGCATACCTTTTACATAAAAATAAGTGGATCATTTCAACTTTACATTTTTATTGTATTAACATAAAATATTGGCCATATTACATTGAAATTCATACCCAACGAATTTGATTGTACCAGCTATTATGCTGTGAATGGCACCATGGTTATACTTGTTAATCTGGCCGCATGAATAGGGAAATATTTGCTTTGGATATTAGTTTTCTTCGGCGAAGGGAAGGGGGAAAAACTTTGCAATAATGCGCGCGGGAGGGGGAGTAACTTCTTAACATGCAAATCACCTGGCGGAGCTTGTCTGATGAATGGGTGCTGCTCTACGTTTAAAAAATTGCTCTTTCAGGAGAGAGGGGTGGCAAAGGGAGGGGAGAGAAGGAAAAAAAAAGATTAGATGCTTACAAGCGCAAACAATAATAAAACAAACAAAAGTTTTGCGGTGTGGGGAAATGATGATGTTGACTTTCAGCGGGGTCAACCCGGAATGACAAATACACCCCTCACTTTTGTATATAAGAAAGATTGATATCCTTTAGCTATCACACAACTATGGCACAATATGGCTGGGTGACAGTATGACAGGATGTTGACAGGTTGTTTAGTCCACAGAATCATGAGTAACCTCATAGCTCCAGGGCATATCTGTGAGACGGCAGGGCTGAGAATGACTGCTGGTTATTTACCAGAATACACCATCCAGCCCCTCTTGCCTTTGCCAACTCAGTCTCCCCCTCACAGACCGGGATTTAAAGCCACATTACAAGCCATGGCAATGCACTGGGTAAATGGACAAAAAAAATACATCTCAAGTCGTCATCATAAAAACATAAAAACAAACAAACGAACAAACAAACAAACCAAAAACCTCGCAGGGGATAAAGCGGAGGAAATGGCCACATAGAGTAGGGTAACAACAAACCAGCCAGTCAGGGCTGAGCTGCTGGCTTAGGCATCAGCCAAGCGGTGCTATTTTCACCACGTCTCCTCTCTCTCTCCCTCTCTCTCTCCCTGGTGGCATTGTAATGTTACCACATACAGCTTTATCCGGCATGAAAAGGTGAAGCCATGAATGATCTCTCCAATTTAAAAGCGCTCAACCCGCACGCCGGCTGAAATGAATATTTTGCATATATTCATGCAACAATGATTCAATTTCAAAATATTATTTTGCAAACACTGCCTGAATTCTCTCGTCGCATTAATAACAGATCACGAGTGGTCCCATCGCTGCACTGAATGAATGAATTCACACTGACGTATGCTGAATACACCACCAAGATTAATTAAAGAGCAAACAATAAGTGATAAAGGAGAAGGTATGAAAGAGAGAGATTGCTGAAAAAAAGTATCATAGCAGGTTGTTCATGAAACCTTCGCTTTTATATTATGAAGTTTCTAATGGTCTAATTTTCTCCAAAAAGCAGAATATAAAAATATTCATAACACTCATATGCTCAGTTTGTCTTTACAGTGACATCATAGCTTTAATATATTAATGATAAAACAACAAAAAACACTACCATCAACTTCACAGCTTCGTTGTCCTTCTGTCAACTCTTGTCCCATTTATCAGCTCTCTCTGACAGAATAAAAGAGATTTCAATGCAGTTATCTGCATACAACCTACTAAATACTTGATAATAAAAGAGAGGTTGATGTTACAATATGAGGTGGGAAAACTACGCCAATTAAAATGATTTCTTTCAGAGCTGAAATGCTTCAAAACTTAAAGTAGGTGAGAGTAATTTAAAAAACTAGGCCATGCCAGGATTATTGACTATAATTTGTCCAGCACAATCAGGACTTCCAAGGTGTTTATTGTGCTCCTTTTTTTAATAATTTGCTGTTTATTTTGGCTGCCGAGCAGACACCGGAGAGACAAACAATACCAAATTATAACAGCACTCGTCTACGGAATCATTTACTTCCAATTCAGCTCAGCAAGCAGTGCGCCTGGCGTCTTAATTAAGCGCTTGGACAGAGAAGAATCCAAGGCGAATAATGATCCCCGCATCTGGATAAACAGGAGCTATTGACTCGGTAATAGGTGGCTTTCATGGGATACGTGGTTCAATAATAATGAAATGAACTGAAGTGTGCGCATCCGTGTCTCACAAAGGACTTAGTCCTGCCTAGACAGCTGACCTCAAACGCACTAATAACTCACATTGCAAGTTTGGTGTGGAAGTAACAGAAAATTAGCCACATTTGTGGCCTTCTGGGCCGATTCAAATGATGTAAAATCATGCAGATGAATGGCTTTGAAAAGTATTTTGCAGTTTGTTTGAGCCTGTAAAAAAATAAAATGTGTGCACTAATAGATATTCCCATGCATCTACAAATGAGGAAGGCTGTGTTTTTGAAAGTGCTCTCATTTGTTGTGTAAGCAGGGCTCCATCGCAGTGATGGAGGTCACAGATCTGGGGTGACGTTGGGCTAGGACCCCCCTCATTAAGGGCCTGCCTACAAAAACAAACAGTATACCTAACATCCCCTGTCTGTTCTATGCCGTTTGCATAGTTCAAGTCAATCAATGCCATTACCAGCCGCGAGAGTGAAAAGCTCTACAGAGAGAGAGAGGGAAAGAGAGAAAGAATGAGAGAGAGAAAGAGAGAGATAGATAGACAGAGAGAGAGAGAGAGAGAGAGAAAGAGAGAGAGAGAGAGAGAGAGAGAGAGAGAGAGAGAGAGAACTCCAAAACTCCAACGACTGTGGCCCCGCGAGTCAACAATGTTGCATCAATCAGGTAGTGAGCTAATTTTCTGGATCTTTCTGAGTGTGTCCACGAGTGTTATATTGTGGGCAGGTGGACATTTTTTTTTTTGACAGAGAGAGAGCGGGAGATGGCACTCAATTAGTGGGGCCGAAGCAGTGGAAATGGAAAACCATATGCAAGGGAAAATAACATCCATTACAAATCCCACACCATTGAAAACTTTTTTTTTTGGCCAACTGCACAAATCTCTCTTTTTGGTAATGTTTGGATTCAGAATATAAATGTTAGCTTGGTTTGATACATCCCCAATACAAGGTTAAGAAGACCAATGAAATAGTAAAAAAAAAAAAACCATCAGAAACACAAACACATACGGAAATCCTAACTAACTTTTGCTTTGCTTTCCCTGCTCTGTCTGTGTCTCTCCATCTGCCGGTGGTGTCACCCAGCACATGTCAGGGGAGTGAAGCAGAGCCGTGTGGATGGAGACGGAGAGCGATGGGGCCCTGGAGCTGCATGGGAGGCAGGAGATATTAATGTAGGTGCTGTAGTTAACATGGGAGACGCGGAGCAGAGCGCTGGAGAGGGGAGCCTGCCGAGCACCCGTCCGTCTCTCGTGTCATTAGTCCGGAACGCTCTTAATGGAGACTCGGCTGGAGTACCACTTCAGCTCCGGCGCGTGGAGAACCTGGGTTCACCATGTGTACAGCGAGCGAGAGAGAGGGAGAGAGAGAGAGAGAGAGAGAGAGAGAGAGAGAGAGAGAGAGAGAGAGAGAGAGAGAGAAAGAGAGAGGGAGAGAGAGGTGGGGTGGGGGGTGGCTGAGAGAGGGACAGAGGGAGGGAGGGAGAGAGGGGGACAGAGAGAGAGGGGAAGAGAGAATGGGTGGCAAGCGTCGTATGTTGTATGTAAATTCTTCTCATTTATGGCATTATCTCAAGGAGGGTATTGTCACTCGACGATAATGCGTGCGAACACAGCGGAACATGAAAGGGGAGCGGGAGCATATGTATGAAACGCACAGCAGTGATATGTGTGTGTGTGTGTGTGTGTGGGAGGGGGGGCAGGGACACATAACGAGAATTATGCATGTAAAAAAAGGCGAGGAGACAAACGAAAGAGAGGGAAGAATGAGGGGGTGAGAGGGAATGAAAAATAGAGAGATGAGGGGAAGAAACATGAAAAGAGGGTGTGAAAAAGGAGGGTGTGTTTATTAGAGGAGGACAGACAGTGAGAAGGAGGTGGTGGTACGTGTTCGTGTGTGTATTCTATATTTTTTCGGGGTGTGGGGGGGGGGGATGAATAAAGAGATGTCTCTGTTGAAAAATAGCCAGGTGGGTAAATTTGACTACCTCAGCCGTTTGGAACACCCCAAAGAGCTTGAGGAGAAGGAGGAAGCTGAGCAGGAGGATTAGAGGCTGAGCCAGAGGGCCGAGGAAGAGCTGGAGGACATTGGGCACGGCCGGCCCACATACTGTAGGTGGACACACGGACACGTGAACACGCGCACAGCACAGAGAGAGTGACACCTCGCCGAGGACAAACCATGCCAAGATACCACTCCACTACACAGAGAGACCCTTAAACAGATACAGTACATAAACTAAAAGGCATGTGCAATTGTTCATAAATCACTATTATATGTTAGAATTGAACATATAATAGAAATATGACACAGAAAAATACATAGTGGCAGAGTGAATGAGACTACAGACATGTCTTTAATTTTATTTTAAAGAAATTATTGATTATTTCACCTGATGTGAATGACCCGTTATTGTGTATGCACAGTATAATTTGTCAGACAAGGCACATCTATGTAAATTAAACGAACCACTGACAGCATGGGTGGTTTGGCATGAGGGTGCTAAACAGTAGCATATCCCGTCACTGGCACGAAGCGGGTCCTTAATAGCGTTTAAAAACATGATGGACTCAGTAGGCGATTTATTTCCGATCCCATCCTCATTATTAGGCACTAGGCTAGATGCATGTAGAATGAGTTGTATGGTGAGTGATCCAAATCCCCTGATTCAACAATGCCAAGAAAACGGCTTGCCAGCGTTGAAGTGTGAGCATGGCATTCGCTGGCGCCATTTTAGCTGCCATTCATACTTACGATGAAAATACCTAAAGGACTTTACAAGAGGGAATCTGAAATTGCCCCATCATGTGTATTAGTGACGAAATTAATAAACAGTCATAGAGGCGTAACCCATTTGACAACAACACCAACACACACAAACACGCACCCTCTCTCTCTCTCTCTCTCTCTCTCTCTCTCTCTCTGACACACACACTAACACATAAATGCACACACATTATCTCTCTCTCTCTTTCACACACACACACACACACACACACACACACACACACACACACACACACACACACACACACACACACACACACACTCAATTCCTGTCAGTAGTTCTTGAATGGAGTATAATAAGCTTCAATTACACGGGGCTCTTTCCATCATTAAAGACGGCAACTGCACTTTATAGCTCCGTAACAAACACTAACAGAGAAAAATATTATGGACCCTTATTTATGAACCCGTAAATAATGATGGGCTTGATGGAAATCGCTTTCTCAGCAGTGCACCCACTGAACAAACAATAGGCACTGGGGGAAGAGAAAGCTAGTTAGCCTCTGTGACTTAGACAAAGCTACAGAGGAACAACAAGTGCTAGCAATTAGCCAAGCCTCTTCAACAAGGTAACCCTATACATCTTTGTCTCTTTCAATCACAGAGGACCGCGGTACGGAGCAGAATTAAGGCAGGAATGTCATCAATTTCTGTTAACCTCGAGCCATTGTTCTGAGCGCGTGCATACATGATAGATTGTTTTTGTCATTCTATTAAACAGCCGCGGCGGTGGCTGCTGAACATTTGACTGGTAGGTGTTCTTTGTGTGTGAATGTGTGTGTGTGTGTGTCTAACTCTGGTTTGTGTGTGTGTGTGTGTGTATGAAAGTGAGACAGAGAGCGAGCGAGAGAGGTGTTGACAGCACTGAACTCTGCCTGTGTCACCCAGCTGTTTGATATCCTAATGACTCGGCTTTGCGTGTCGGACATCGCAGGCTTGCCGTGTAATTAGCAGGTGTTAGTGGCGAGGGGAGGGAGAAAAAGTTGAGCCACTCAAACAACACATATCTAATGTGATGGGATCCTTAACACCTTTGTTTAGTGCAAAAAGGGGAGTGTGTGTGTGTGTGTCTGTGTGTGTGTGCGCACATGTGTTAGGGGTTTGGGGTGTTTGATGCTTGATTTTGATAATGATAGAGATAAAAATGACTGAGAATGCTGACTATGTTTATTCCCCATGCGTAAATTCTACAAATTGTGTATGTGCGTGTGAGTGTGTATGGCATGATTGTGAGTCTGTGCTGTCTCCTTACTACTCTTTAACAGTCAGACTCAGTCTTTCACACCACAACACACACACACACACATACACACGCACACACACAACCATATCATAGACACAAACATAGGCAGGTGCATTCTTAGCACCACAGGCACTATCTTATATTCCTTACAGCTGTCTTTCAGGAGGTAAAATAAGCTTCAGATGTGTGAGGTGTCCCTCTGAGTGATTACATTTATAGCTCAGACAAACAGACGTATAGTGAATATGAGAAATAGTAAGAACAGGAGGGTTGGGGGGGGGGGGGTGAGATAGATAGACAGAGAGCGCGAGCTCCCCTCCCCTAACCCAGCCCCCCAGCTTCCATCCCTGGTCAATCAGCCTTGCATGCATTCATTCAAATTTCACCTCGGCCCCTCTCTCCTACCCCCCACACCCCCTCCAGCCCCCACGCCCCTCCACCCCCGGCATTGTTGAAGCCCCGGTGTGCAGATTGCCGGCCAGGGTTGTCTGACTAGATGAAAGATGGCACAAAATTGACGCTGGGGGACGATAGCCCCGGTGACACGTACACTGCTCTACCTCTTCCTCTCTCCCTTCAGAAATGCTCTCTGCCGCCACTCATTTACATAATACACTTCTGACACCTTTACTTTGTTCATCAATCACTGTGCCATCCTCCAGTCTATCTTTTTGTCTGAGCATGTCTCTACTCCATCAGGACCCGCACAAAAGATTAATTTCACAGTTTTTTTTTCCTTCCCCTATTCTCTCTATCTCTCTCTTTCTCTCCTTTTTCTCTCTCTCCCTCTTTTCCAAGTGTCTCCCTCTCTCATCCTTCGCCCCATCTCGATATTCCTGTACTTTCTCCATCCCTCCCGATTTTTTTCCCCGATTCGTCTCCTTTCATTTCAAAGATACAAAGCTCATGAAATGACAGTGGCAAGATAATGAAAACAACAATGCAAGCAATTTTTTTTCTTTCCTCTCTCTCTCTCTCTCTCTTACTCCTGCAGGTCGCATCACTGGGTTTTTCCCCTCTTTCTCTCACCCTCTTTCTCACCTATCTCTCCCTCTGTCTCTCTCTCTCTCTCTCTCTCCCTCCTATTTTTCTCTCTTCCTCCTCCTCGTCTGTTTTGGTGGCGGTGCTGCCATCTGTCTCAGGTTCGCACTCGTGCCCCCAGCTTTAATCTGCCTCCTCTCTGTACTGGGCGACCACCAAGCTGAATTAATCTCATGTCCTTCTGTGCCACCCCATACACAAATCTTTCCCTTTTCTACATACTTTTGAATTATTTATCCCGCTGATTCTTTCGCTCAACCCCCGTCCCCTTTTAACGTTTACTCCGCCTATGTCGAGGCCCACACACCTGTGTTTGTATGTTAAGCAGGCTTAAACCGGATGCTCCTCACAAATGCTGCAGAAAATAATAAATGATTAAGGGCGTACAGTATCACTATGATATTCCCCAAACTCACTGAGACAAAGAGATATATTTAGACTCGGTGGTCCCTTTTTTCACAGATGGGCAAAAACTATTGCAGTGAGGCACCGTTATAATTGTGTATCCTCCATGTGGTGGTGGGGAGTGCTGCTGTCACAATGACATGCAAATGAGATTGTGAGTCTGATATTTTTGTGAAAATGGAGTCAGCACAGAAAATACCTCACAGGAGCATGCCGCACGCCTCATCTGACTGGGCTGTTGAAATCCAGCGCTGGTTATTGCAACCTCAGGCCTGACATGGGATGATACAGCGGTGGAAATTGTCAGTCAGCATCTAACTGAATATTAACTGTTTACTGTGTGTTTATTGTCATATTAGGTTTTAACAAACCACATTAGACTGTACAATTGACTTCAGACGTTAATTGTTGTGTTCTGTGATCAGAATGATATTTTTATTGCACCTAAGCTACTGTAAAATAAGGATTTCTCACATTTACATTGTTGAAGGCTCTGCTAATATGGTACAATCTAGTGAATGTCCTATGAGCTACATGCATTACATTGTATCTGAAACACATGGACATGTGTAGGCTTAGCTATCCATGCATATGCATGCATGTGCACATAGCATGGTACTGTAAGTAAGGGATAATGTATTTTTACCGATAATGACCGGCGTTCCATACGTTATCCTGCTTATTATACGGCTACTTGCCAAAAGGAAAAAAATAGCATATGTCTCTTTACATTTATTTGTTTTTGCTGAGAAACAAATAGTTTGCAACACATGCTGAATGCTGATGCTTTCACTTTTGAATGAAGTTCCATTGCAAGAAGTGACCTGAAAGACCTAAAACATAACTACTCCTCTCCGTTTCCACTGTAAACTTTATTGCATATATACATTTTTGTATAAAAAAGATCTGCTATATTCGTAATTATTATATGGCTCTTCACAATGCTAGTAGAACGCTCCATTGACTTGAATGGGATTTCCCAACGTTCTACGGTAAAATAAATTCATGTAATTACCGCTGAAACATACAATTACCGCTGTCAATGACAATGGGTGTTGTGATTATGATTATCGGGATAATGTATGGAAAATAAGTCCCAACAGGGTGAAGCAAGACCCTGACGCGCGGTTCACCCTGTCGAGACTTATTTTCCCGATAATGACCGGCGTTCCATACATTATCCCTTACATATAGCAGATCTTTTGTGTACAAAATATATATGCAATAAAGTTGACAGTGGGAAATGGAGAGGAGTAGCCTAGTTATGTTGAGGAACAGCTTAGTGGTTACTGCTTGTACACTAGTATAAGGATAAAAACAATGCCCACTAAACATTATGGACGTGCAGATCATGTCTGTATTGCGTCCATCAGTCCAAGACCAATTCTGGACGTCTACACGACGTGCAAACCATGTCGGTTATTTGGACGTCTAACCACGACCCCACTTGGATGTCAATATGCAGTTCAACATTTGAACGTCAGACTAGGTAACCTTTTTTGGACATTATACAGAGGTCCTGTTGATGTCAATTCTGGACGTTGGAAAAAAGACTGTCTGGCGTCACACACTGCACCTTCAGGGGACCAAAATTGGACGTGCAAAAGACGTGTCTTTGTGCAGTGGGTGGTCAAAAAAGCTACAGTAGCCTTCCCCCCCAGTTTCAACAACTATTTGTGTATCACTTTGACAATTAGGCCCATGGAGCACTTGAGATTAAAAAATTATATTTATCTGTAGCTTGTGAATGAATAACATTCAAATGAAAGTTTTGTACCTATCTTTATTTAATTTAGAATGTGGGACAATAATCAACTTTTCATCCTTCAATGTAGAGAGTAGGCTAGTGATTGTCCTGTGTACAGTGGCCTATGTTGACCTAGTTCTTTAAATAATTAATTCAAGGGTGCCATACCTATTATATTTTATTACCAGACGTATACTAAGAACCTTTTTCGGCACCATGCTTCTTGGTTAGGCCTAGGCTACTTTGTTACAGTGCACTGTCTGGTCAACCTTCACTAGCCTGCCAGCAAACTACTAGCTTATTTGTCATGTTCAGCACTCACCATTATCACACGCAGATGCACATCCTCAGATGCTCCAAGTTCAAAAATCTTGCTCTTGACATTCGTGAGTTGGTAAGTGACAATTTGTTTTGTTATACTTTTGTATACGTTTAGTGTTAGGTGAAATACTAGCTTTGTTGAGGCTAGCAACACAGAATAGCACTGAAAAGTTCTCCATATCTGAATCTGGTCGTGAAGTCTTCTGAATGAATGGTCAGTTTTAGCAGGTTGGTTAGCCTGTAAATGGAGAGGAAGCATGATTTGAAGAGTAGGCTAACAACTTAGCCTACAGTATGTTTTGTAATATGGGCTCAATAGCCTATGATGGTTATGGCTGGTGGCCGTTTAAAGTAGGCTATAGGGTGGCTGTTACAGGCTATAGGCTTAGGCTACTACTGCATGGGAGAGCATGTCAGAGTAAACGTCACGTGGATAAATCTAAAGCGCCATCTATTCAGGTGATATTGTTTTTAGTGCAGCAAGGCTACTTACAGCATGTCATGAACACACTTCCAGGTAATCAGAATTAGTGGAGATTTTCAGCTCACTGGACACCAGAATGTTGCAAAATAGGATAACACTCCTGCTTGCCTCTAGCTTAATTCACTTCTGGACAGCTCTGGCCTGCATGACCATCTTATCTTGCTTTCTGGCAACCACAATACATAAAAAAAACTATCCAATCAAATAACAAACACTATCCACTGACAAGACACACAGAAACATGTATGCATATGTTAAAAGAAAGACAAACATGCAAGTGAAAATAACCCCACAAGGAGCACACAGCAGTGCACATAAACACACTGGGTTGACATCTTTCAAAATATTTCCTCAGCATTACTTTTGTATCTTTACAGTTTGGGTGGAACTTTGTGACCTTTCGTGTGTCTCCTACCTGCCACCGCTCCTCTCTCCTCCCTCTCTCTCCATCCCTCCACCTTTTCCCTCTTTCATCCCCACTTCTCCCCCCAACTCTCACTTTTCTCTTCCCTCTCACTCTCCCTCCGTCTCTCTCTGTGTGGAAAATTAGTGCTCTCTCCTCCCTCGGCAGGTGGTGTGGGGAGGGGAGGAGGAAGCGGCGCACGGGTTGATTTATCTGTGGCTGTCAGCTCCTGGGAGGATTGGAGGCTACGGGAGGGTGGCGGCTCCTCCTTGGCCCCTTGGCTGGTTCTGAGGCAGACCCCATCTCTCATTAGGGGAGCGGCGGTGCTCCACTTGAAAGTGACATTCACACTCCCTTCTCCTCCGCGCAAATGCAAAGAGATGACAGCCCCTCGCCACTTAAAAGGCAGGGTCCCTCTTTTCAGGGCTTGGGAAAACATCAATTTATTACATTAGTTTTGGCAGATATCCATATGATGCCTATACTATCCCCCCCCCCCCCACCTCCACACACACACACACACACATACACACACACACACACTTTTTCCCTTCCTGCTTCCACTTTTCCTCCTTCATCACAGGCTCAGTAGCCCACCCCCTTGTTACCTTGCTGTGCTTTCACACCTCTTTATGGCTGTCACCCTTGCCACGACCAAATATTTTGTTTGCTTGCTGTGATTGTAATTTACAATTAGCGCACAGAAGCTTGTAAGGCATCCGGGACGAGAATATATAAACAAATATATATATTATTTCTTGGGAGGCAACCAGTGATAGTAACACATAGAGATTCACCTTCCGTATCTTTTATCTTTCTTATGCACTTGTGTCTTTTTGTCAGCCTCTCTCTCTTTCTCTTTCAGTTACACTGTTATTTTTTCTCACCCAAATTCTCACCCACCATTCTCACTTCTCACCTCCCAGGAGAAACTTAAGAGCTGACATCACCTCATCAATATTTCAAACAGTGAAATCTATCTCAATAAGTCAAGCGTTTTTAATTTGGTGTGAATTCCTTCACATATCAATCTTACAAATTTGGTGACAGTAGTGCATGTGACTCTTAAAAGATAGATGAGATACTCAGAGCATGGAGAGCTTGGCTAAGCCTTTGAGGTATAACTAAAGGGATAGACATAAAATACACAGGAGAACAAAGACAAATAGATATACAGGCATCGTTGTGCAAGATGTGGTCAACAAAAACTGTGAACTGAAATGCTCCCTCTATACTCGGCCTTAGTGACTGCACTGTCCTGCACTGTCCACTCTGCACAGCCTTATTGTGAATGCACAGGGGCAGACTGCAAAAGGTCTCAACGTTTCCACTCAGTGCTGAGCAATGTCTGTGAAACTCACAAGATGCTGCTGGAGTCGAGGCATGCCACAAAGGAGGAGAGAGAGAGAGAGTGAAAAAAAAAAAAAAACAGAATCTGAACTAATAAGCATGTAATTATGAGAAATATCCGAGAAATATCCATATCAAAAAGCGGAGCTGTCATATTGTTCTAAGCATGTTTCAACTTCACAATCTGTTGTTATTCTCCCTCTTCCTCAGAATTATAATAGGTGTAGCACTTGCACGCAGGCAGTCCCCTGGCTGTAGAGCGAGTAGGGGTTCTCTAATTAGCCTGTAATAATTATCTTATTTTTAGGGGAAAAATGGAAATCAGCTTCCTTTATTTGACACAATAGGAAAAGTAACGTTCGCAAGAAAATAGATGGTGGGCAAGACCAGAGAGAGGGGGGTAGGTGGGTGGCAGTCGTGGTGAGGGGGCTCTCATTCCAACGAGAGCTGTCAAACACAGAGCCTTGGAGAGAGAGAGAGAGAGAGAAAAAAAATGTAAAAAAAAAGAAAAGAGGGAGGGAGAGAGGAAGATGAGGCAGAAAAAGAAAGAAAGGGACAGGCAGAGAAGAAAGAGAGAAAAGAAATCAATCAATTATGCCACATTTCCGAGTGATTTGGAGAGGAGAGAGAGAGGTGATGGAGGCACGCGCAGGGGGGAAAAAAGGAGAAAGGAAGCCAGAAGTCACTCTCCTCCTCTATCTCTCTTCATCCTTCCACTCCTCCTCCGCCTCCCTCCTCCCCACCTCTCCCCCCACCCACTCTCTCTCTCTCCCTCTCTCTCTCTCTTTAAAGATCGGCAGCGTGTCAGAGGAGGGGGTGGGTAGCGATATGCAAAACACGGCCTCCATAACCAAAGTAGCCTGCAAAATGAGGTGTCAGCATGCAGGGCTCATTGATGTATGAATGCGGAAAATCAAAAGCGGCAGCAGACAGACGGGCCGAAAGGTGAGACAGGCGGCATGTGAGCAGCTGTACATCTACGTCAAGGTGTTGGCGTACTAGCCCCCTCCCCACACACACATCACACATGCACACACACACACACACAAACACACAAACCTCCACATCTCTCTCTCTCTCTCTCTCTCTCTCTCTCTCTCTCTTTCTCTCTCTCTCTCTCGCGCTATTTCTCCTTGACTGAAGAGGCCACATCTTAACAAGGTAGACTGGCCATAGGATGATGAAACAATACCATTGCAGAGAAATTATGCCCAGCGGAACACAAACTAAATTGAACACACCCCCGCCAGCCACACACACACACACACACACACACACACACACACACACACACACACACACACACACACACACACACACACTACCCAACCTCACTGACCTCACACCCTTTCTTTTCAGCTGTATCTACTCCTCTGCAGGTGCCATTGTGTATTATACAGAAATGAGCATAGATCTTCCACACATTTTCAGAGCAGTCTAAGAGCATCCGCCAGAGCTATTCTACAGAGGTTATAGGTCACCGTCCTTCTTCTCAGGGACATACTGCAAAAGACAGCCAAGACATGAGTGCACCAGCAATAGACCGAGCTCAAAATAAATACTATACTATTTTGTTTTATTGACAATCGTCCAATGAAAAGTAGCTTTAGAGCAGAATTACAGTAATGGATGAAGGAGCTGCTTCAGACAAGCAGCGTTTGTGAGGTCTTGGAGTGTGGACCTGGGCACCTAGCCTCTCCTTGAGAAGAAAAGCCACCGCGAGCTCTGGAGAGCGTCCCGTTATTGATGGTCAGACCTGGCAGTCACCGCAAGAGCACATGATGCCTCTTTTATTGAATTGGAAAGGTATTCACTGACGGCGGTGCTTTAAACGACCTCTGGGCTGTATACGCGAGGCTGTGCCCGTGTGTCTGCATGATTGATACTGCAGAAACCAGAGATAGCTCCAGCTTAACCAATGTTTGTAATGCGCTGTGTTCTGCCTGCACGGCCGCGTGGGGATACTAATATCCAGTGTGTCAGAGTCGGGTTACAATGAAAACGTCTGGCCTCCGTCATGAAAAGGGAGAGCGAGAAAAGAGAGAGAGACTGAGGGAGAGTAAAAATACTATTCTTTCGCTGCATTATTGCTATGTATTTCATGTATTTACATGATCTGTTGTGGGAAAGCCAATATCTTTGTAGAATGCTTCTATTAAAATGTCATCTGTGATTTAGAATATCTTCATCCTTAAAGAACCGTGGGAATCCTCTGTGGCATAGTGCTTTAAAGATTTCCGCCATCCCGCTGACAAAACCATATATTATCAGAATGCAGGCCAGGCGTCCCTGTGATTGTCTACCAGCTGCACATATCTGCAGTAGTGGACATATAGCCTAGCTGCCATGAATGCAGCCTCGAATAAACACCAGAGTGTGACTCTAAGTCGAAAGGCGGCGGGTCTCTCCTTAATGGAAACAGCAGCGGCTATCAGTTATTTGTAATCTGTGCACAGATTATGAAAACGCGCCCATATGGGATGGGCACTCACGGGCGATGGCTTTTAGGGTCTAATTCATCTCTATGGTTTCAGAAATTGTTGTGTCTGCTCAGTAATTTGCTCTTTTGTCACACTGGCTGATGCAATGTCATTTGCATGCCCCCCCTCTTTCCCTTTGGTGCAGGAGAATAAATGATGCTCCCCTTAATGCACTTTGTGTTTGTGGCAGAGCAGATTGATAAAGTAGAGCTTGTGCTTGTGCAACACTCATGTCTGGCCAGAGGGCCATAAAGAGAGAGAGAGAGAGAGAGAGAGAGAGAGAGGAGAGAGAGGAATGAGAGGGAGAGAGGAGATGCACAAGAAGTGGAAGAAGGGGATAGAGAGGAATAAGAAAGGATAAAAACCAAGGCTAACCAAGATGGAGGATGGGAAATAGAAAAGATACCACGAGAGAGAATGAGAGAGAGGGTGAGAGAGAGAGAGACAAGAGAGAACAAAATGAGTTAACCATACCCTTTCTCTGGAGGAAGAAGGCAAGGTGGAGGGGGGGTGGGGGTGTCGGGTGGGGAGGGGAAAGACAGATAAAGCCTTCAGAGAGAGCGGAGCAGAAATGAGTTGTCAAGGTATGCTCCTGGGTCCAGGACTTGTAAAGCAGATGTCATTCTAATAATGTGTGATAGCGAACACGCCGGGCCTAAACCCTGGCGGATGAGTCGCCGAGCCTGGCCGCTGACGGCTAATGCCACTTTATGAGGTGCCATCTTATGAAGACAATGCCCGCCTCATGCCACGTGCTTAAGGTGCCTTGCCGCAGGCTCTCCAAAACCCGGCCGACCGGCCGGATTTGTATTTATTGTTTTGTAAGCCTCAGTGTTTTCCTATATAGTGTGCCTTGATTTATGGCAAAGAAAAGATTTCTTGTGCTGTTTTTTTATATCATGGCTGCCATGTTAAACAAGGCAGCTCTAACTGTGGGCTCCACTTGCAGAGTTAATTTATGAGAGTTATCAAATAAAAAGCTATTCAGCTAATAGGAGGAGGGTTGATTTCCACTCAGTAATAAAAATCCCAGTGGTTTTACAAACACAATGATTGCTTACATCTCGCAAGTCAATGCCTAAGTCCTTAATGGGATTATACACTGAGACACAAACAGAGCGAGCGGGAGGAGTTTCCGTGGATACACTGGCATGGCATCTATTCCAGTCTGTGGCTGTTTTTATGTGCCGCGGCGATGATGGTGTGTGAGTTTGTCTCCACACCAGCAGTGTTGAGTACGTGCACACTCTTCCGGCCTGTGCTCAGACCCTCGCTCATTACCTGGCTGTGCCGGGCTCGGGAGTATAGCTTATTAAAGTTAATCAGGAGAAACTTGCTCATTAATTACCTTTCCGCAGGCTGCCTAATATAATTCTCCATCCACTAGCCTTTCTTTCTCTCCCTCCACCGTTCCCTTCTTTCTTTCATAATATGTCTCTTCCTCTGACATCTCTCTTTCTCCCTCTCTCCCTCCATCTCTCGGTCTCACTTTCTAGATTGGTAACACAGTCGTCAAACCGTTCAACATAGCGAGGGATTTTTTTGTCCCGTGGCCGAAAGTGACCTCTGGGGCTGAGGGTGGCTGGGGGTCGAGCCACAGACACAGGAAAAGGCCTGGGCCTGAAAACCCAGCCGGCTTTGGGTCTGGCATCCCGAAATAAAGAGGGCGAGGAATGTCCCCCGCGGCACCACTGCTATGCTCAAATTTGAAGTTGGTGCGCTGCAGAACGCTTGTAATTAAGAACACGCAGATATGCAGGCGCTGACCGACGCACCTAATGCTTCCAGATTGCCTCCTCCGAAGCGTATCATTTCGGCCTCCTAAATCATGTGCGTCGCCCAGAGTCCGGAGGTCCAAGAGGTCCCTTTGACTCCTCCTATAAATGGTGTTATGCATCTGTCGATGAACTCATCTGTAAGGGCTGTTTGTTATTTTTTGGGAGGAGTAGTGAAAAAAAAACATAAACAAAAAAAAAAACAGCCTCATCTCTCAGTTAGCGTAGAGCTGAAGAAATTTCCTTGGAAAAAGGCCATATCCAAAAACAGAAAAACAATCCGAGAGTGGAAATGAGGGACGGATGAGAGTCTAAACACCCTTGCTGCTGTAGCTCTAATGTTAGGATGTGCTGATATGAGTTATTACATGGCTTTGGCAGGAGCGGAGAGGATCTCAGCGTATCATCAAACACTTAGCCTCTCTTTATTTTCCTCTTCTGTGGCTGCCTTCTGCCTCATTACGCTTTAATATGTCTGACCCCTGTAGAACTCTCTCATTGACGTGTTAAAAATGCTAAATCCCACTGGCACAACAAACATCAGAGTTTTGCACTATGGAAAGTGGCAGTTTTGGAAATGATAATAAGTGAGCATGTTTAGGAATGACATAGCTTTGAGCTGGACACATATATCTGTTTCTGGGTTGTTTTATTGGTCTGTTCACACTAAGACATTCTAACTTCACCTTGTACAGTTGCTGTTCTTTTTCCTTGCTCTTTGAGCAGCAACTTCAGCAATGTCTCTCACTAGAGAATCCTTTCACACAGGCCACGGTTACGTGACTGACAAGGTGTGTAATGTTGGGCTAGCTTCTAGACTTGATACTGATAGGGTTGAAGGGTGGGTTGTGTGTGTGTGTGTGTGTGTGTGTGTGTGTTTGTGGCCCATTGGGAGAGGCATGCTAATTGGAAAGAAGCTCTGTCTCCATCGCATTTTCAGGTGTGAGCTGTGATCTAACTCGTCAGAGGTAGCACGTGTTTACAGGAAGCAGATAGCACACGTGCTGGTGTGAAAAAGAAAGAAAAAAAACACAACACCTGTGCATGTGAGCTCTGACATGTTGTCAACAAACTGTGAAGTGGACATACTTGCCTTGATTATTACTGTCTAAAATATGCTCTGCACGACCACTGTCAGTCCACTGCTGATGGTGACCTGGCTAGATAGCCATATATTGACAGTGTGTGGCTATGGAATGGACAGAAAAGATTTTCGATTCCAGATGTTATTATCATACTTTCCTATGATTCAGGTTCATGTTAAAATGTATTTATGTTAAAGTTTTAATTGGCATCAGTCTGTCATAAAGAGCTAGAATTTTTGCTACATATGCTATTCTCAGCACCCCCCATCTCCTAAAAAAGGCTTAATAAATCCAGAAATTGAAAATTAACTTCATCAGACTATAAAATATCAGTGGTTTGAGAGGATTTGCATGAAGGGTACCGTGGGGAGTTGATAATGATAGGTAGCTATTAGCAAATGCATTAGCACACAGCAGCCTTTAGCCTTCTGGCCCGGCCACCCAACCCTGAATGGGCTTTCAGCTATGTTCTGCTGCCTTTCAATGATAGCCAATCAGACACAGGCAAGGTTGCATGGATATCGTGTTCTGTCAAGGCAACAAACAGGTTGGGAACAGTAGCTAATGCAGTGGTGTGATCCTAATGGCATTGGTTATCGGTCTGGACTTTAGCCATAAATGCTGTTGATATTTGTTTTTCCTTTTTGTGTATTATTTGTATGTGGGTGGATAAGTGTGTGTGTGTGTGTTTGAGAGAGAGAGAAAGAGAGAAGGAGAGACCGTGCGGACACTCAATGTCCATTTTCAAACTGAATTCAGAATTGGCTGAACACCTATTTGAGCAGAGCAAAATGTGCCTGCCCGTAAGCCAAGCGCCAGAGCACTACTTCGGCATCATTCGCGAGGTCAAAATGTGGGTCAGACACGGAACACTCAGCGTAGGGTCGACAGCGCACTAGGCTACAACACTTAAAACATGCTGCAGGGTGCACATTTAATACAGCCACTGTGTGAGCACTGGGCAAGCGCCGCAAATAAATATATTCAGACTCTCAGACACAAGGAACACGAGAGGTCGGCCAAAGGAAATCCTGGTGATGCATCTGAAATGTGGGGCTGAAGACAAATGTCTGGCAACTGTCTGAACTTATTTACATGCCCATTGATTGGAAGGCTTTCAGGGGGGCAGATGGGCAGTGAGTGTGTGTGTGTGTGTGTGTGTGGAAGGGTCCCACCTGAATGGACCTCTCCTGCTGCACTTCAGAAAAAGGGGTTTTGTTCTGGCCAAAGAAGACACTGTGAATGTAGAGGATGTGGGGGGGGTGGGGGGGCATTTGGACAAGGGGGTGTTTGCTGTGGTGGTTGGCTGTGGGGGGGGGGGGGGGGTGTTACAAGCTGGGCAGAGTGGGGTCAAAGCCGCTATTCCAGACATAAAACACAGACATTAAAGGTGAAAATCAGGGAAAAAAGGACAGGAGGCGGCTGAAAGGGAATTGAAAAGGACGAACATACAGATAGAGTGTGAGAAATAGGTATGAATATATCATCATCAAAAAAAAAACACAAAAAAAAACAAGTCTATTACTGCTCTGATGTGCTGTATTGCAAAACGATTGCAGTGATAAACAGCATATTGATCATTTGTCTCTACCCTTGTTATTATCGTATTATGCAAAGCTAACTCACGGGTACGCTGATAAACCACTGTCATTTCAGGCAATTGGAATGAAATGCATCCATAGCAGACTGCATGGCTATAGTCTTGGCCTTAGCTCTGTACATGGCCAGGGAGAGGGGAACTGGGCTGTGTTTGAAAACCAAAATTGCAGTTACTGAAGGCCACAGGTAATTAGGCTTGTTAATGTGGGCAAATTTAGACACTGGCCGCCTTATTTACTAATGCTTTGCTATGGGTCTCCACTGACTCGTCTTGGCCTTAAACAACCCAAAATTCACCTCCCACAACTTTTATTTTTTCATGACCTGCAGCTTTTGAGTTTTCTTTGCTTTTTTCTTGTTTTCTTTCTTTCTTTTTTTTTAGTCTCTCAGTCGGCTGCTTTCTGCACCCCACCCCCCCACCCCTGTCTTCCTCCATTCTCTCTCTCCCTCCCTCCCTCTCTCCCTCCTCCTTGCCATACAGATCTGTATATTCACAAATGAGAGCTATTCATCTGAGGGCGGCGGCATTCTTCAGCTGTCCCGGCCGCCGTCTGTGCCTGCGCGGCTCTGGCCTTTGTGCCCGGCGCGAAGGCTCCTCATCCGCACTGTTCATCATCTTGATGGTGCAGCTTTATCTTGCTTTAGTGCAGCTGCTTTCAGCCTTTCCAAAGTGCTGAGAGATACAGAGAGAATGAGGAGAGAGAGAAAGAGGGGTGGAAAAGAGAGAGAGAGAGAGAGAGAAAGAGAGTGAGTACATGAAAAAAGAGAGAGGGAGAGCAAGGCAGAGAGAGGAGAGAGGAACGGCCAGTGCCCACTAGAAGGGATAATTTGTACTTTCTCAATAAATAAGGAGGACAGGCTAATTACTGGCTTAACAAGGGCAGCCGGTGGATCCGCGTGTCAAAAGGACAGGCATAATTATTAACCATCAGAGTGCATTCATAACGCAGCACAAAAGGGACGTGGAAGGAGAGGGAGAAGGAGAGAGAGGGAGCAAGGGACAGACAGAGAAAGAGAGAGAGAGAGAGAGAGAGAGAGAGAGAAGGGTGAGGGGGGGGAAGAGTTGAAGGGGAGAGGAGAAGGAGGAGGAGGACGAAGGGGAGATTCGAGGCAAATGGAACCGGCTAATAAACAGTGCTGAGAGGGGCATTATGCGCCCAGCTTTGGGCGCGGGGTGCATTAAGACAGTCTGACACGGTGCAACTTGGCCCGAAGAAGACAAGGGTCTCTCCCAGGGAGGGAACCAGTGGAGGGAAGAAAGGAGAAGACAATAATGATAATAGTAATAATAAGAGAAAAAAGCCTTTTTGCATGGGGTTGGAGATGGGCTGTGTGTTGAGTGTGTGTGCGTGTATGTGTGTGTGTGTGTGTGTGTCTGTGTGCTTTCTGCATAGGTGGGGGCGGGGGCTGTTCTTTGGGTGACCCTTCAAAAAACAAAAATCTGAAGGCAGTCTATTTGTGACACAGCTCCTTTGTGGAAGGGCAACAATGGCCACGGATGGCCAAGACAAGAGGTCAGAGGAGGTCACTGAAGTTTGGCTGGAGTGCCTTTGAATGGCCTGTGAAACACATTGAGCACAGAAACCCTCCAGGTGGGTTGTGGCCAATTTAATGTTGATGAATTGGGTATAAAGGAGGTCCCTATTAGAAAAAGGGGAAAAATCTATAGCCCCCATTCTCTGTGTAAAACAATAAGACAGGATTCCGGTCTGACTCTTTGTAAAGAGGATGGATAGAATGAGGTGATGAATAAAGGAAAAGGGGTTGTGGTGAGGGGAGGAGTGGAAATGAGATTTTAGGGGTGCTGACTCAGATAGAAAACCCTTTACTACTAGACCCTTTACTAGTTTCAGTCCTCACACACACACACACACTCACACTCTGACACAAATCTTAATTGTAGCAAAATAAGTATTTGTGTAGCACAGTTTAAAACAACCTGTGGTAGACCAAAGTGCTTTACACTGTAAAACAAAAAACAACAACACACATTACTGTTATAAACTGCCAAATTCCATTTTAAGTATAATTGCATTTGTAATTTTTTAATGTTCTGTACACCAATGTTCATTCAGTGCAGGAAATGCATAACTAGAATATTACATAGTAAAGAGTTGTGTTTTGTAAAACAGTTATTTCTGTGCTATTGCCAGTGGATTGCTTTCCTCGCAATAACCCAGGAAAAGTCTCTCATAAAGTTAAAGTTGCAAGGAAGTGAAGAAAGAGAGAGAGAGAGAGAGAGAGAGAGAGCGAGCGAGCAGGAAAGAGTGGGCAGGCAAGCGCAAAGGGAGTATATTAAATACTGAAAGTGTGTAAGAGAGTGAAATACAGAGAGCGAGGGAGAATTATAGTGTGAGGAAGCGTTAGGCCGCGCACGGGGCTCACTAACATCCGGCCGAGGGGGAGCCCTAAACCCCAGCTTGGGTTTCGGAGGAAATGGGCAGCAGGGATAAGAAAATAAGCAAAAAAAATGAGAAGAAGAAGACGAAGAAGAAGAAAGGAAGAGAGAAAAAAAAAAAGAGAGAGAGAGAGAGATGTGGCTGAAAACCGACGTGTGCATTGCAGCCAAGCCAACTAACACCCAGGTCTGTGTTGGCCGTGGATGAAGGGGTAGGCTGTCTCTGCTCAAACCACTTACCACCATGTCTGCTCCCGCTCTGTCTCCTCTTGGAGCCGTGCCCGAGCTGGTTTTATTAGAAAGCGCCATGTGCAACGGTGGTGAGGGGAAGAGAGGCAGAGAAGGGGAAGAAAGAAAGGGGCTGGAAAGGAGGAGGGGGTGGGGTGTGTGGAATGTACTGGTCAAGACCATATTTGAGGAGTTACAAACCCTGAATCTGCCAAAAACAGCAATTACTCTATGTAATTGTGTAGGTGTGTGAGTGTGTGTGTATGTGTGTGTGTGTGTGTGTGTGTGTGTGTGTGTGTGTGTGTCTTTCCCTGTGTCTGTGTTTGCGTGCATACAAGAACATGTGTTTGTGTTTGTGGTTGTGTGTGCGTAGGTAAGTGCATACACGGACATGTGTTTCTCTGTATGTATGGACCGTGCGTACAGTATGTGTGTCTGTGTGTGCCTGTGTTGGTACATGTGTGAGTGTGCATTTAACAACATGTGTTTGTGTGTATATGCATGCATGGGCGTATGTTTGTGGGTATGTGGATGTTTGGGTGTGCTTTTCTGTAAGTAAGTATGTACAAAAATATGTGTGTATGAGTGCCTGTGTGTGTATCCATGTGTGTGTGTGTGAGTGTGTGCACGCAGGCATGTGTGCTTGGTTGGGCATGAGTGCATGAGTGTTTTTTGTTGACCACTCCATGTGGAGGCCTATAACTGCATGTTCTCCATGGGATCATGTGGAGGTCCTCTAATAGAAGCCTTGGGTAGGCAGCTGTGGCATTCCCAGGCATTAATTAAAATGAGCATCAGCTTTGCGCAAGCCACAACCAAACGGAAGTTTGCTCTTTGGGTTCAAATTAAATGGCAGCAAAGCGGACAAAAAGGACAGGAAGTCCGCGGCCACGTTCCAATGTTATTATGTACATAGAACGGACATAATGTAATAGTGCGCGAGTGATGTTTAAACTCAGCGGAGTAGACTTTAAACATAGTACATATCACAACATACATCTATCACAATCCCCCAGATATACTGAGGAATGTAACCAAAAGGAAACGGTTCAGTGGTTAAAATGGTTTCAATTATGGTAGTGAATGATATGTATATGGATTTGCTGGGAGTTGTTGTCAATCAGTTATTGGTCATTGCTCCCACTGGCAGTTGTAGTAAAAAGAGAAACAAACACAAGTGTTTTAGGCTCTTAAAACAATCAATCCAGCAATAGATAGATCCTTGCTAAATTTATCATAAACAAATGATATATTATGCATATACATAAATGATATATTATACAAACTATACATTATACATATATTATATATATTATGTGTCCATTTATCACACACACACACACGCATGCACACACACACACACACACACACCTGTCAAGAGTAATGACATTAATAGTAATGTATCTTTTACTTCATTGATGGATTATAATGCAGAGTAAAAAAACAGTGAGGTCAAAGGCAGGCACACGGTGATGAGGCCAAATAAATGAGATTATGGCTGAAATTGCTAATTATGTGCATTTTATTTCCCCGGCCCAGTAATAGGCATGAAGCGTAATGGCACTTGTCAGGTGGACTGCTTTGTTGACTAAAACCAGAACCCCATGACCCGCCCTGAAAGACATCGCACTAATCCATTCTAATGCATTATGGAAATTAATGTTGTTGTTTTTTAATATAGACCACGGCGACAGAAGTGAAATGTGAAAAATAAAAATGCTCGTGTAAATCGTTGCCCCCCCCCCCCCCCAAAGAAAAATAGGAACGAAAATCCCACTAATCCGCCAGGGGTGAGACAGACACTATGCAAATCAGAACAGGCAGAGTTAAAGACAGGTAGCACACAACCACCAGCACACAGCCAACACTCAGACGCACACACACACACACACACACACACATACACACTAGGGGTGTAACGGTTCATGTATTCGTATTGAACCGAAACGGTACGGGCGTCACGGTTCGGTGCATGCATTTACACGGAGAATACACGGTATAAAAATACATAAAACTCGTGTGCGGATTAATTAATGTCATGCGCAATTACTGTTAAGTAGCGAGAGTTACGGGAGTTCTTTAGCGACACCTAACGCTAATCTGTAGCCTCGCTTTAGCTCTGAAGCTCTGATTGGCGCCTATGTTTTTTTTGTCAGGTCGTCGGTCGAGTCCGTCAGTCATTAGCAGCACTAAGAGCCCACAAGAGTTAGAGGATCCGCTGGTCTCTTTAAGATCGCAAGTTTGAGAACTTCAGTTACAGTAACGTTAGTACAGGCGAAAGAGTGGTGGATAAGATGAAACTGTGTGTCGGCGTTGTTCAGCAGTTGTTGGGTATGTGAGTGGAAAAAATGCTACACATATTCGAAGCCATCACCCAGATGATGTAGGCTACCAATCACTGAAACGAGGGGAAAAAACTTCCCCTGCGCTTCAGCAGCCTTTGGATACAAATAGGGCCAAAACCTATGGCTTACATTAAATGATTTCGTAATGACAGAAAGCTATGTAAATCGCGTGGTAATTACCTTTATGTTGGGGTAACTTGTAACTTCTCACATGAGGTTCTGGTAGTGTTAAGTGCATAGACAGTAAAATAAAGTGACAACGCTAACCAGGCTAATAAACAAACCATGCTACGGTGAGTTAACGTCAAAGGGCAAAGTCATGTGACTTCTAGTTGTAGTCTGTTTATGAAATGAAAGGAGCCATTTCGTTTTTTAAAAAAAGGCAAAATAGTGTGATATTTTCACAGTTAGTAGGCTAGATCATTACTTTACACACAATAAAAAAAATATTGAGGCAAATTGTAGACCCTTCCATATACAACTAAACACAGATGTTGAAGGTCTTGCTTAAGTGGATTTTTAAAAATCATTTTTCTATGTAATTTGCACTTTCAGAAATAAGAGATGCTGTAGGCCTATTTTCAGTTTTATAGCTGATTGTCTTATTTTGTTTACAAGTTACAGATGGAGTCTGGGTACTTATTGTACTGTTTAGCCTACATCTTACACACTTCAGGCTGTTGCAGATGGCTCAGGGAAGAGACTGTATGACACTAGGTGGTACAGCCTGAGACATGTACAAAAAAAAATGCTTTCTGCATTTTTGTTTTGCTTTTCCCTCCATTGTACCGAACTCGTACCGAACCGTGATGTCCGAACCGAGGTATGAACCGAACCGTGACTTCTGTGTACCGTTACACCCCTAATACACACACATATACACACGCACACATATACACACTCGCACACACACAGACACATACAGACCCCCCCCACACACACACACACACACACACATACATTGTCCTACCCTCCCTGTAAAGAATCAAAAGTATTGCAGACACACCGTGTGGAACGTGCCCATTACAGACATTTCACAGGGGGAGGAATATACTGAGCTATCGCTGCTTCGAAAAAAATGCCCTAATGACCCTCCAAAGAGCAGCAGACATCAAGGGATGAGGATCACCAGTCAGCAGCTGACCCAGACATTATCTCCTCTCATCTGAAGGGGGCTTACTGTAACAGTGGACTAGACTAGGCTGGTCTGGGCAGAGGTGTGGGGATAATGCAGGTGCAAACTACAGTGGAAACTCAAAGGCCTTCATTGCAGCACACAAAACTGTTACAGCAATCTGCATTTCTATTCCCACCTCATGCCACTAGCTAGCCAAGTCCTTAATTCGCCTCTCTCATCAACAAACCTGAAATTGGAGAAGGGCCCATGAACTATGAAGTATACTTGTAAATACAGTATAAGTCTACAACCTGAAAAATTACTTTTCCAAACTTTTGAAAACCCTCTAGAGATGCTTGGAAGACTGGGAAGTGTGGCTCCCAGCCTGGCTGTGCTCTCATGAGTTAGAGGACCACTGACTCTCCTACTCTCCCCAAAATGGCTCCTTCACTCAGGAGTGTCTCCGGTGGGGAGAGACGCGCGAGGTCCCTGGCACCTCTCATCGCTTTGTCCTGGTGCGTCGCTGCCTCTGCCTGCCCAGCAAGAGGGAGAAGGAAGGGTCCTTCATTTTTCTGACACCCTCGTCCTTCAGCCTTATTGATCGGCGGAGGGAAAGACCATCCCCGCCATGCCCACTAATAGAAAGTGAAGTTCATCAGCCAGTGCCTGCTGATCCCTCTGCACAGACATACAGATCTATAAAGGCCACCCAACTAACCTTTTCATTTTTTTTTTTTTTTGTAACAGCTGCCTTCTGTAGTGGGTGTGTGTGTGTGTGTGTGGGGTGGGGGGTATGTGTGAGTGTGAGTGTTGCTGTGTGTGTGTGTGTGTGTGTGTAAGTGAGTGTTGCTGTGTGTTTTTGTGTGTGTGTGTGTGTGTGTGTGTGTGTGTGTGTGTGTATGTTGCTGTGTGTCCCTTTTTCCTTTGTGTTTGTTGTCTTTTCCCTCCGCTTCGTCAGTGTGGAGACGGTAAACACAATGCGGTTACAGCATTCTGATTGTGCGGAAGCGGAGGTGACAACTATTTTAGTATTTGTCTACTCTAAACCTCTTTTGCATTATGACATTGCTCTGAGAAACATCACAATTCAGGTTGTTATCACATTATCATTATTATCCATAAAACAGACAATGGGTTTCTTGTGGGGAAGGAATAAAAAAGTCAACTCAGTTTGGTTTAAAAAATAACACAGTGCACAGACAAACTGAATGCTACCTTGCTTGAGGGAGATATGAGCACACACACTCACTCAAAGAGCTCTATCCCTGTGAGAAGGTGAAGGACAAGCAGGTAGCATGTGTGGTCTGTGTGTGTGTGTGTGTGTGTAGAGAGAGAGACATTTATGTAAGGTAGGAACACATGTCTATGGTTCATGGCCATTACACACAAACACAGATAAGGGGTTATGTAAAAATCTCTATCAATTCTGTATTCCTTTACACTATTCAACCATGTTAATGAAGTCAGACAGGCAGGCAGGTAACAATATGACAATATAATCTGCTTCTTTGTGTTGTTAAGTGACATCAACTTTAAGAGTTGAAAATATATTTATGTACCTAACCATTAAACCAAGGGTTATGGAATGTCAGGTAACAAAACAAAAGTAAACTGTCGCTCTAAGAACTAACATATTCACATAAACAAACAACACATTTCTCCTGTACGTTGGAAAGTAGAATTTTCACTAAATAGCAAACCATGTGCAAAACTTGAATCCTTGACTTTAATCGGTTTTCCCTCGCCATTTTGCTACAGCATATTTCCTCTTTTGCTACAGCATATTTCCTTTGCAGATTGCTACCATGCTTTCTTAGACAATCTATCAGGATCAAAGAATGACTTCAGCCCTTGAAAGGCCCTCTTACGTTTGACAACCTGTACCCCAGTGCGTCATAAAAAGGCACAGAACCCAGCCCTCATCATGGATTATTGCAGCATTTTCTTTGTCACATTCAGAGCATCCATTTCCCCATGCCAGAAAAACAGCCCATATTCGTATGCCTAAGGAAATGGAACTCATCAGATTTGCATTGGTAAATTCGATGGCAAAATGCCTGAAAATGTAAATAACCGGCCAAGTAATTGTTTGTGCACCTTGCAGGGCGTTCAAACAGCACACATCTCATCTGACATCCTGATTGAAAGGAACCAGACACAATTTCCCTTATTTGTGCAGACGCAATTGAAGGTCGGTGCTTTGATGGCATTGAAATGTGCCATGGCTCCCCCTACATCACTGAGAAGATGGAATGAAGACATTGGAGGTTCGAAACACAAGCTAACTCCGTGATTAGCCTTGTGGAAGCTACGAGTGCAACATGTTTACAGTGCAACTGGCAGAGCCATTCTCAGGTGTAAACGTTTAAGCACAAAGCTGTGCTCACGCTTACTCCGTATCCTGCTTTCAAATGGACATACTGACAGTTTAATTTGACAGTACTGACATACTGATGTTTCATTTGACAGCTCATGTATAATTCTAATCTCTGTGAAGGACCATATGGTTCAAGTGGTGTGTCAAACTTGTGGCAGTGGACCATGACGATAATATTTTACTGATGTAAAGCCAGTGCCCAGTAGGCAGTGTGGGGCATCATTCACCCACAATCCAAATGTGTGATGTATACTTGATTTGAGCAAATGTTGCCCAAGCATTCAAACGCTTCCAGTTAGCCGCCTTGAATATACTTTGGAGGCATGTATGCAAATCACACCAAATGTTGGCTCTACTGAACTCTGTGAACTGAGGATCACACAGAGATACTACACACCCAGGACCTGGACGTGTTCACGGCAACACCATTGGAGGCCAAAATTAGATGACGTTCCTACAGACGGAGGAGCTAACCCAACATATCATCTCGCCAAGTGCGAGAAAAAAAATACATTTGCTCCGCCGGCCAAAACAGCCGAACTTGCCTGCTCAATTAAAAGCGCACAGGCTTTCTAAATCAAAGGAAATTACAATAATTATGACAGCTTCTCTCTGTCATTACCGGACGACATACCATAGACTTTAGATGACAGTCGGTGGGAGCCATCGCTTCTGTCTGTCTAAAACCATCAAGCATCATTTTTAGTAAGCTAAATGGGAGGCCATTTCCAAAGGGACAGTCATGGTTCCCTCAGCTCTCGTGTGTTTGCGTGTGTGTATGTGTGTGTGTGTGTGTGTGTGTTGGGAAGGCAGTGCTCTGGGACCTCGTCTCGGATTGGGACACTCCAATCTGCTGCTCCACAGAGACTGACCACAGAAGACAACATGTTCCACACAGTGTAGGGGAGCCAAAAGCAGAGAGACCGATATAGCTGGTTACTAGCTGGCTACTTAATGCTCCTTACTGTTGGTCATGTATGTCATTGACTACTGATGTCAATATGTGTCAGCAACAGCAAATAAAAAAGCCTTTGACAATATGTTACTAGCAAATTCCTCTATTTTAGCAGTGTGTTAACAGCTTCATGCTAGTATGCTGTGGCGTGCCCTGTCATTTTACAACAGCACAATAGCAGTTTTCTTTCAGAATAGGTTACCAATAAACCAAGTGGAATCTCTTCCCTAAAACAAAACGAAATTGGTCAATCAAATGTTACAATCTTCACATCATACCGGGGAGTTCACTTTGCTACAAGTTGAAGTTATGAAGTTTGCAACACCATAAATTGACTCCAATTAAGCTATTTTTGTATATAATGGTTTCATACCCTCATGTCACTGTAGAGCAGAATACCTGATCCATCTCCACTGTCACTGTCCTTCTCACTCTCTATCCTTTTTACGGCACCTTATCTTAGGCGATGCCATTTGCATGTGAAGCCCAGCACTAACCTCTGCTGGTCACTTGGGATGCAGTGCATGACCGGCGCCGTTCCCCTCTCCACTCCATTTTTAACGCAAGACCAATGGCTCCTATTAAGGGCTCAGGCAGGGCCTCTGACAAGCCGGTCAATAACCATGTGAGGTTACTTCATTAAAGCCCCAGTGGCTGATGGGTTGAGAGCTGAAAAACAGGCCTGTGACAGCCACCGACTAAAGATGATGGAGACACTCTCCCTTTCCCAAACATTCTCTTCTGTCTCTTGCTCTCTCCACGTCTCTCCCGCTGTGTGTGTCCGTGTTGTGTCCTTCTGTGTGTGTGTGTGTGTGTGTGTGTGCCTGACACGCTCTTCTACAACTTATTCAGCCACACACTCCCTACTTATGCAGACGAGGACTGATCAATATGTGGGAGGCCTGACCCACTGGGAAACAAATAAATGATGCCATGTAGCACTTAGCCACATGCAAGATGCGTCCCATCTCTTTGTGTTCGCTAAGTGCCGCCCTTATAGAGTAGCTAAACTCTTTACTTTTGCCTCTCAAATTCTGCGGCCTGTGCAGAGATAAATGTCCGAGGAGTGTATGTTTTTGTTTTGGATTTGGGGGAAAAGGAAACTGTTTTATCATGCTCTCCGCTGCCCTACACACACATGGTTTGGATGCATACAGTGGATCCCATTATTTTCAGCCGTGACCCCTGCAGAGCCTTGGCCATCATCCTCCCGCCAAATTAGCATAAGGCAATCCATTAGACAGGGCCTGACACATGGTGGGGAAATCCCCAATAGAGCTGATCAGAGGAGGACAAGTTCATTATTTATAATAGGAGGCCTGCTAGAGAGAGAGTGAGGCAAGCTTGTGTGTGTGTGTGTTTGTGTGTGTGTGAGAGAGAGAGGCCCCTGGTCAATCCAATCAGAGCTGTGTGTATTGCAAGTGTTCACTCTGCTCATGAGGACTCTACATGCGATGGCACAACACATTTAGGTCACTGCATGTGGCAGGTGGACTGTTTAAGAGACACTTCATTCCAGCATGTGAATTTATTTTCCGATGCTTATTACTAATCTCACTCACGGGTACCGGTTTGTGTGGCAGATACACCGAGTGCTGGCTGCAGTATTATTTTCCATAATGGAAACAGATATTGAGCTCCACATCAGCATCAAAAAAGACACAGAATAGTCTGGAGTGGAGACATGTATTACATTTAATTCCACAATATATTTACGTGAAACATTTAGATTTTGAGACCAAATTGCTCAAGGATAAATGTTTATCTCACAGATTTAAATACAATATATTACACTGAAAAAAAAAGTTTAGTCTAGCTTTAACAACAGTGAATACTGTATTATGTAATACTTTATTATTTTCCAGTCTGGAATGGTATAATACAAACTGTCGTGGCAGGTGAGACATAGTATGTTCCAGTGGTCACAACAGCAAGTGGACATTTCAAAGTGGATCTGTGTGTGTGCTGCATAGTGTCAGGTTTGGACACATTTACTTCACCTCCATGAGAATGGAGAGCTAGAGAGAGAAAGAGGGAGGGAGAGACAGAGAGAGAGAAAGATGAGTGGGCAAGTGGTGACTGGTCTGTGGTCCTCCTCCTCCTGGCAGACAGGGAGGCTGTGATTACTGTGAGCTGCAGCTGGGGCAGGCCAGTGTGGTACTGGATCACCACTGCTGCTCAGGCTTGTCGCCGCACAGTCCTCCAGCACAGAGAAGACCACTGAAGCTAGTCGAGGAGCCAGCAGGGATCTTGGTGGGATTGAGCGAGACTCTCCCCCCACCCCCGTTCCCTGCCCATTTTTAACTTTGTTTTGTGTTCGGACACAGCGTGAGAAATATACACAAAGGCTGCTGTGGTGTGATTGGGTTGATGTTGAGGGTTACTGTGATTTAAGTCCAAACATATTTGGTGGGTACAAAAATGTTGTGAATGGCTGTCTTCACACAAACATCGTTTGTTTTGTTTGGATATGAGATTTCTGACTGCTACAAAGAGATTAGTCTTCATAAAACTTGAGGTGAAGACAAGTAGACAGCCATCTGAGAGCATGGTTAAGATATTCTATTCTTTTTAAAAGACTTGTGCGATATTTAAACAATTAAAGGCATATTATTTCGGCAGTGTTATTTTAGAAGCGTGTCGCACCATGAAGCAAACCACAAGCAGAATAAAGCACACTTAATCCAGTTTGTAAGACATAGTTGATTTGAAACCAATGTATTTCCAGAACAGAGAGCATTCCTGACCAACAGCCAACTTAATTGTATGAATATGTTGTATTTAACTGCACCCGAGTGTACTTCGAATGTACTTTAAATATACAAAGGTCCTGTCCTCCCTAGAGTTCAAGGCAGGCATACTGTATATTTTCAGGCTTGTAGCATTCTAGCCACAGTTGGGTCTTTCAAAAATGTTTTTCACTTTCCTGTTTGGGGTCACTGTTGTTGGAAGCTCAGGAGATATAATGTAATGAGAAATTAGATCTATGCACAAAGGTGACCTGGTACTTTTTATCTTTTAATGAAATGATGCAATGAGAACTCTTTAAAAAGATTTGAATTAGCATAATACAGACTAGCCCTGCACATGACACACAGATGTGATTGCACACGCCCACACACCCATTCGCTCTCTCTTTCACACACACACACACACACACACACACACACACACACACACACACACACACACACACACATAAACAGATTGTAAAATGCTAAATGTTGTGTGTGTGTGTGCATGCCTTCAAGCATGTTTCCCATTGATAAAAGCCACTAATTTCAAAAGTGGCTGCCATAGTGAGCAAATACACATACATTAGGGAGCCATAACTTGAGAGGAAAGTTCTGCTGACTTGTAAAGTTAAATGCCAACGTACCATTTAATATGGAAAGGGCAGCCGCACACCCAACCTTTGTAGTATGCCATTCAGAGTCATTTAGAAATAAAAAGGGGCCCTTTCCTGCTCTGACATAGTGAAGAAAAGATGTTCATGTAAAATCTTGTCGGGAACAAAAGACATAGATCCGAACATCTGATTTGAAAGCAAATTACATAAAGTGGTATTTTTTCTTCCAAGAGTAGGAGAATTGATGGATAACATGGTGAATATATTAGCCCTACTTGCTTTCTTCTGCTCCTGTTCTGTTATTTTCTTCTTTCTTTCTGGATTCATTTCTTTCTTTCTTTCCTCCTTTCTATCTCTATATTTTTTTTCTTTCTTTTTCTCCACCAGTTTGGCCCGTAATAAGACGTGACTTTTTGTAGCATTCAGTGAATATCTTTGCAGTCCACTAGCTGTTGAATTTCCCCTGGGGATCAATAAAGTATCTATCTATCTATCTATCTATCTATCTATCTATCTATCTAGCTAGCTCTCCATTCTTTTAGAACAGTGTAAAAACACCCGGTCGTCTTCCACAGCCCTGGCTCCGTGAACAGAAAACAAACCAATTGAGGGCAGCCTGTCCAAAAAATATAAAAACACTGTGTGGAGTTTCTTGGGAGCACTGAAGGGAAGAATGAGCTACTTCTCTGGTGTTTTGTTTGGTGCTTGGTTCCAATACAGTATAATGTAAGTTGCTTTGGACAAAAGCGTCTTCTACCAAACGTAAACATAAACACACGTGGTGTGTGTTCCGGCTTGCTTATCCAACCTTAAAGAGTGTTAACTAAATTGACAGAAAGTATTACAGAAAAGACAAGCTTCTGGATAGCTTCTGCTCCCAGCACAACTTTCAGTCTTTTTTTCAGGCGAGAAATACCATTTCTGAAAGGCTCCCTTTTTGATTAATATTTATAATGAAAGTCTTTTCTTTTTTCTGTACAGGCGGTTTTATTGTCATGTGGTTGCCTCTCTAATTTGGGGGTTTGAAAATGGCTGTCTGGACGCTGGCATGTTGCCAATGGAGCCTTTCCACTTTTGCTGTTCACACCATTACAGCCCATAGTGATTGCAGGCTCATAGAAATCTGGATCCTTCATTTCTAGCTGAATCCTTCCTTTTTTCTCCCTCCTCTATATAAGTAGTCCTTGCAGAATCCCTGGCACTGGTCTAATCCTCCCACTGTAGGACACCTGGTCAGTCTGGCTTACTGTGGACGCGCTGTCTGGAACTTTCCGGATTGCTAGCCACCATTTCACACCTCTTCTTCTGCAGGATGTTCGCCCGGGCTTCTGAGATATGAATAGCCATCTTAAATGTATTGAATGTCAGACTAGTCCAGAGACAGAAATTCGCTGTTATCTGTCCTACTGGAGCAGGTGGGAAGGGGGGGGGGATTTAAAGGAAATGTAGACTGATGGTGAGCTGGGTCCTGCTGTGCTAACATGAAGGATGGAGGTGTATTATACAGCTCTGATCAGAATGAGTTGGAGTGTAGCTTTTCCTCTTAAATGTCTGTATTTGACATAGAGCAAACCTGGCGGCAAAGACTCGCTCTGTGCATCAAAATTGTTTCGCTTTTGTCCAGTGCACTGTGAATTTTAAAAACAGACTGCACAGGAATACCCAGGACTGCTTCCTTCCCTTTTTTCCCTTCTGCCCCTCTTAAATCCCTCTCTCATACTCGATGCACCAGAGGCATCTTCAAAAACCTTTGCATTACAATCGCAGGAAATGACTTCCTGTATGGCGTTTCGACTTCATTCAGCTCTCCAAAAAATAAGCCCCAACTCTATCCACTTCAGACAGCTAGTGTGTTTACGCTCTCCCTCTTGAAAAACAAATTGTGGATAAGCGTCTCTTCTTTTTTTCTCTCTCTTTCTTTCTTCCTCACATGGTCCATGTTGGTGTTGTAGGAGCTGGCTGAGTGCTTAATGCGGCTGGCTACATGTCTTGTGAGCGCTCACATGGCTGTCAGGGCCACACTGAGGGACTGTGTGACAATAACAGAAATAAATAAATAAATAAATAAATAAACAAAAATAAATTTGGCGTCGGGAATCGAGGGCCCTGAGCAGCAACCCTGAGGTTCCGCGGATACAATGCCGTCAAACAAAATGATGACGGGGGACGTGTGGTCATCTGGAGATCACCACGAGAGAGAGAGAGAGAGAGAGAGAGAGATAGAAAGAGAGGGAGGGAAAGAAAGAGGTTGGGGCAGGTTGAAGGAGAAAAAGACATGGGAGAGCAGGAGGGATAGACTGACTCTTTAGACATGAGGTTTTAAAAGACAGTGAAAGATTGGGGCAGGGGTTGAAAGGGTGTAGAGTAGATTAAAAAAGAGGGGATAAAGACAGAGTGCAAGTGTGGAGGAGAACAAGAACAGGCCAGCGACTGACAGAGGAGAGAGAGAGAGAGGGCTAGTGTGTGTGTGAGAGAGAGTGGGCTAGTCAGAGAGAGAGAGAGGGGAGGGACAGGTCTGCTGCCTGACCTTGGATACACTGCGTGAGGAGTGATGAGTGTATATACACACTGTCAAACCATTACTCAGGGACCTCTGCAGGAGGGGGCTCCTGCCTGTCACCACTCCCCCCTCTCTCCCTCTCTCTTCCTCCCTCTCTCTCTCTCTCTCTCTCCCAGTGTACAGTGTACCATAGCCCCATAGTGCTCTCATTGGCTCTGGAGAAGATGGGTCCTCTACAATGCCATTACACCAATACAAGAGTTTCACCTCTCATACACATTTAAAGTCAATATGACTGTGTGGAGATTTGAGGGACCAAAGACAAAATAAATCCATTATACTTCATACTTAAGAGACACTATATATATATATATATATACTGTGTATATATATATACAGTACAGTATGTTACATGGGTATTTGTCCATCATCAGCTATACACAAATGCTTAGTTCATGTGTTATTATAATACTGAGTCAGCTCATCAGTTTCTACAACAAAATGGTTTGGTGCACTTGTATAAATATGTTGGTTAGTGAGGACACAATGGCGTCCACGGTAGCTCTGGTGAGTCGATGAAAACTGGACTTGAGGGTTTCCTTGGGTTGCCGAAACCAGAGGTGATCAAGGAGGCCTGCGGAGCTTCAGCTGTACGCTTCATCATTCTTCATGGATTCTTCATAGCTACCTCTCCCCAGCCCCACCTGAACTAACCCTGTTTAGCTTTGTTCCAAATGATTTCTACTCCGCTTTGCAATTGTTTATCTTTATTCCTATTTTAAGCGTTAAGTCAGAAATTCACTGTGCAAACGTAAGGTGTGTTGAAGCCAAGCCTGACTGGTTTTCTCTGAGCAGAAAATGAGATCTAATAATGATCTGGGCTCTGTGGATGGTATCAGCGCACAAAATCCTCCAGGTTAATGAAATGGTTGTTGTGGAGGCTATTTCTTTCTTTTTTTTGCTCTTTCTTTTTCTCACATAGAGCTATCCCTCGCTAGAGCTACCTGAAGAGATCATTGATTTTTAATCTACAGTGAAACCCCCTTGTCACCCTTGGTTGTTTCAGACATAATGCTGTTTTTTGTTAGTAGGACTTTCTTTCGGGTCGCTCCGGGTCTGAGCAACACAGATCGCGAACTCCAGGGCGGACCAACTATAACAGAGAATTCTTCGGCTTCTCTGATCACCTTTTAAACTTCCACCTTCAACTCTTTTATATAGTTCTGTTTCACTCACACAATCATTGAGTGATTATCCTCTGATGAGGGTAACCTTTAACTTTTTCCCTGTAAATGAGGAGAGGGGGGTATAAACAGATAGAATCAAAATAAAGTGCAGCCGATAACAGCTGTGGCAGGACTGAGACAACCCCAGGCTACTATTGATTGATTCCCAAATGAGACACATGTTAGCCGTTACTTACTACATTAATTCTAGCCCTCCTTCTGCCAAGGTTTTTTTGTGAATGCAAATGTATTTCCAAATATCATATTTGGCTAGGCAAAGAACGTCAATCTTTAAAGACCGGATTCTTGCCACAATAACACGCTGTCAGAGTTGAGACCTTGTGATGTCAATGCAAATTTCAAAATACAGATGGGAAAACAAGCACTTAATAAGCCCTTGAATTGAAGACTGTTCAATAAATACTGCCTGACAAGTAGGGAAGAAAGACTTGAAAAGTAAGATAATTTTCATTTACTCAAATTAACTTCAACCGAGTGCTTCGTCGAGCAAACCCAAGGCCCTCATTTTCAATGCTAATAAGACAAGAGCATCTCACAAATACTGACATTCTAAGAGAACAAGGACGTGCGAGGCTACGTTTGAGTTAACATTTTATAAAAAAATTATAATAAATAATACTCAAAAACATCAACGACCAGTTTCTTTCACCCCTCACACATGAAATCTCTGCCTGCCAGTCATTAGTCATTCATTTGCCAACAGTTCATTGCAGCTTTTTAAAGTGAGGTGTGAGTTTGTGTTTGAATGTGTGTGTACATGTGTGTATGTTGGTGTGTCTGTGTGTGTGTCTGTCTGTATGTCTGTCTTTGTGTGCACGTGCATGTGTGTGTGTGTACATATGCATGTGTGTGTGTGTGGGTGAGTGAGGGCTTGGCATGCTGCTCTGAGTAGTTGTGACGGAGGACTGGGACTCTTCCTCGGTCAGGCCCGTCTGGTTTGCGACAGAAGAGAAGAGACTAGCTGAGGAGACCCAGTGTGACAGCAGCCCGAGAAGCCTGCAAGAAAGACGGCAGCAGCCAGACACAGACAGGGACAGACACTGACATACTGGATAGAGTGTGTGTTTGTGTGTGTGTGTGTGTGTCTGTCAGTGTGTGTGTTTATGTGCGTGTGTGTTATGTAGATGTGTGTGTCTGGTATCGTCTGATTTGTGTGCGTACAGTATGTGTGTATGCCTGTGTAGTGTGTATGCCTTGTCTGTCTGTCTGTCTGTGTGTGTGTGTGTGTGTGTGTGTGTGTGTGTGTGTGTGTGTGTGTGTGTGTGTGTGTGTGTGTGTGTGTGTGTGTGTGTCTGTCAGTGTGTGTGTTTATGTGCGTGTGTGTTATGTAGATGTGTGTGTCTGGTATTGTCTGATTTGTGTGCGTACAGTATGTGTGTATGCCTGTGTAGTGTGTATGCCTTGTCTGTCTGTCTGTCTGTGTGTGCGCGTGTGTGTGTGTGTGCGCGTGTGTCTGTGTGTGTGTGTGTGTGTGTGTGTGTGTGTGTGTCTGTGTGTGTGTGTGTGTGTGTGTGTGTGTGTGTGTGTGTGTGTGTGTGTGTGTGTGTGTGTGTGTGTGTGTGTGTGTGTGAAAGAGAGAGACGGGGAGAGAAAGAGCGTGATCAGGGGCAAGCTCTAAAGCTCAGCTCTCACCACCCCACTCGCCCATCTCTCACCATCCCCTATGGCGGCGGGACAGTCCATTCAGAAGCAGCTGGGCATTAATTGCAGTTGAAGTAGATCACAATGGGGGTAGAAAGTAGGACAAATAACCGCTCCGCATATCTGAGGGCTGCAGTTAAAGTCCTGCTGGCCACCGCTGTCTGGTTGGGCCAGGGAGGTGCCCACACACACACACACACACACACACACACACACACACACACACACACAATTTCTCTCTCTCTCTCTCTCTCTCTCTCTCTCTCTCTCTCTCTCTCTCTCTCTCTCTCTCTCTCTCTCTCTCTCTCTCTTTCTCTCGCACTCTGTCTGTCTTACACACACACACACACACACACAGAGATAGACGTTCCTCTCAAAACATACATAACAACAGCTTAGCCAGACTCTCATTCTATTCATTTTGTGGGGATGTGAAAAGTGGCATTTTCCAAAATTGCTGTTCCCGATTTCGCAAACAAAGCCAGGTTAATTACAAAACCCCATTTTAAGTCCAAACCCATGCTGTCCCTGTGACTGGTACCTGCCATCTCTCACCCCACCCCACCCTGCCCTACCCCATCCCAACCCCAACCCCACCAAACTCTCCCAGCCTCCCCCAAAAAAGGAAGTCATGGCGGAGCATTGGCTAAGAGCTCTGCTCAGAGATAAAGCCTCCATAAATGTTCAATAAATCATCAGTCTGACCTTTCCTGGCACAGAAAAACCTTACAGCTCCAAATGTTAAAGACAAGGGGAAGATTGAGACTTGTGGGAGAGTGATGGAGCGCAGTCGGAGGACTCTTCTTCTTCTTTGTCTACTTCCAATTTTTTTCCCCTCCTACTTTCCTTCACCTGAAGTAAAGACACCCCCCCACACACACACTCACACACCCCAACCAAACCATCTCTCTCCCTCTCTGTCTCTCTCTGTCTCTCTCTCTCTGTCCCCCCCTCTCCCTCTCTCTCTCTCTCTCCCTCTCTCTCTGTCTCTCTCTCTCTCCCTCTCTCTCTCTCTCTCTCTGTCTTCCTTTCACCGTCTCACTGCCTCCCCATCCATATTCCTCTCCTCTCCCCTCGTCTCCGTACCTGCCCAAGCGAGCGAGGGGTAAAAACGTCAGGGGCGGCGGTGGCAGTGGCGGCGGCAGACATTTTACATATGTGATCCTTCATATCGGGGAGGATTAATGTTGTTTGCCGGCTTTGGGAAAGCACAGCTTGTGCCGCACGGCGGGTGACGGCAGGGTTCGGACAGGGCCGGCTGCCGCACCGCGGGTAGGGAAATTAACCCTCGATGGCTGGAGAGAGGCGGGGGCATGTTGGGGGGGGGGGGAGGATGGGGGTTAGTGGGGTTTAGGGGTGATGGTGGTGGGTAGAGGCAAGACAGAGGGCGTATGCTCAGGTGTCCTTACATATGTTCCCAGTGTAAGGACAGCCCCAGCCCCAGGCCCCCTACAGGGAGGGAGTAGCACCACCTTGCCACACCAAAGAGGCTGCTGTGTGGAGATATGCAGGGAGGGGATGGGGTGGGGGTGGTGTAGGGGACCACTCCTTGGCACTAAACATTGGCAATGTGCTGGCATCCACCACCCAACACTGCACCGTGCCGTGAAGCGGAGTCTGACAATCCATCTTGTGGTGGGCATGAGGACGATTGCCCATTAGATAAGAAAACTTTGCCACTGTCATTTGTTTCTGCAGGCAGATGATGTGTGTGTTTGTGTGTGTGTATATGTGTGTGTGTGTGTGTGTGTGGGGTGTGTGTGTGTGTGAGTGTGTGTGTGTGTGTGTGTGTGATAAGGGTGTAGGGGGATGGCTCTGCCTGCTGAGACGCAGGTGGCTATGCGTTGCTTTCCACCACCACCCACTCCGCAGCCTCCAGCACGTGGAAGTAAGTACACATAGGAAACACAGTGGGGATCTTTACACTGCACTGGCTGCATAGCAATTACAGCTCTGCATTTCTGTGCAAATGCACCAGCATCTGAGATCCGTTCACGCTAAACTCTTTGGGTGGTAATGTGCTTGTTTGATGTTTTTCTGTCTCATTTTACAAGTGGCTGATCTCCGTGATAACTCTTGTTTGCTACATGGCAAGGTGACTGCTGCTTTCCTTATCTGTGTGTTGGCAAACAAAAATGATAAAAAAAAAGAAAAAGAAACCTTAGCCTGACAAAAAGAAAGAGACATAATTGTGACTCACTGGACCGAACTGACAATATCCAAGAGCTGTTGTCATAGAGCTGACCTTTACTGTGGCCCACGGTGACCCGTGGTTTTGCATTCAAACTTTTTAAATAGTGAACTTGAACCCTGACATTTCCATGCCTTGGTGCCAGGGTGTTATCTTGGGGGAGAGTGACAGTATGCTAAATGTGACCGAAAGCAGGCATCTGACAGCTAACTGCAGCAGAGGAGACGAGACGCTGCTCAGGGCTATAGCTGCAGATTTAAATTGCTGCCATTATTATTATTATTATTATTATTACTATTATTATTATTATTATTATTATTATTATTATTATTATTATTATTATTATTATTATTATTGTTATTAGTGTAGTATTTTCTATTTGATTGTTTTTTCAATTTAAAATTATTATTATTACAATTATATGTGATTTTTGTTGTTGTTGTTATTGTTATTGTTGTGTACATCATTAACATTCTGTTGTATTTTGCAGTCTTTACGGTACAGTACAGCTTTACGTACAGGGGCAAATGAAGTGCAGCGATGTGTTCAATTACACTATCACAATCTCCCATCCTCTCTCTCTCTCTCTCTCTCTCTCTCTCCCCTCTCTCTCCCTCTCTCTCTCTCTCTCTCTCTCTGATTCTCTCTGTCTCAGTGGCTTTTCCTCTGGTCTCTGATCCAGGCTGTGCCTATCAGGGAGCCGAGCCTCATCTGACGGCTCTAGAGAGTGTAAATGATGAAAATAAAGAAATAATAGAAAATAAAAAATAACGGTAATAATAAAAGAGACTCCTCCCAGCCCGGGGCTAGGACCAGCACCTCCACTCTGCTCCTTCCATTATTTCCAGTCAGGTTTTGAAGTCTCTGCTATCTCTAATTGAAAAAAACGAGTGAAAAAAAAAAGAACTGAGAAGGGAAGCTGTAGTTGAACATCCCCTGAAGAAAGAGGGGATGAGGAGAGAGAGAGCACACACAACAGCCAGACAGAGATAGTGTGTGTGTGTGTGTGTGTGTGTGTGTGTGTTTTGTGAGTGAGAGAAGGAGAGGACAAGGGAAAGAGAAAAAAAAAACATATTAGTCTGCAAGCAAGATGCTGGGCAGAGACGTGGTAGTGAAGATGGTTGTCCCAGCCAGGGAGATAAAAGCTACAATACATGAAATTAATGGAGGCTGCATGGGCTGTACATGAATCACTGTTTCAATACTATGAAACTGGTACAAAGGCATAAAGGAATCAGAGCGCTAACTACATCTTTAAAGGTCTCCCATTCAGCCAGCGAACATGGGCCTGACACAAAACCAGTCCAGGAGTGTATCAGGGACAGAGGGGGGGGGGGGGGGGGACAGAAAATAGGCAGCAGTAGTGGCAGCAGAAGGGCAGATATGTGTTACCGGTGTTGCTGAATGTGTGTGTGTGTGTGTGTCTCTCTCTCTCTCTCTCTCTCTCTCTCTCTCTCTCTCTCTCTCAGCCGGTATCAAACACAGTTTAATGAAAGTTAAATAGTTTTCTGAGGTGGTTCACTGGCTGGAAACAATGAGATTTGGGCACGAGAGCTGTCAGTGGCATTGTTGCCAGCACGTGCACACACACACACACACACACACACACACACACACACACACTCACTCCCCTGTGTAGTGTGCCGGTCTCCATTTGCAGACACACAAAAGGCATATGCAGATCGCTCCACCCGCCATGTTGGGTCATAAAAATTCTCTCTCTCCCTCCTATGCGCTCTCCCCTTTTTTCTGTCTCTCTCTCTCTCTCTCTCTCTCTCTCTCTCTCTCTCTCTAGCTCCTTTGCTTCTCTTTCCCATACACTTGGCATGTTCATCCAGAAATAAATCTTTGTAATTTGAAAGTGACAAGGAATAGATTTATGAAGGAATAAGTGCCTGTTTCTGGCTGAATTTATAGCACAGTGGAAGGAGTATGCAAATGCATATGTGTGGGGGCATGCTTGAGCCATTGCAGGTAGAGAGGAAGTTTGATTACAAGGCAAAGTGACAGAGGTGTCTGGCTTACCCTTTGATATAAAATAGAGAGGTAGGGTGGGGGGTCTTGGGACAGTAAGAGCAGGATGTGTGTGTGTGTGTGAGTGTGTGTGTGTGTGGGAGGGGGGGGTGTTTCATGTCCCAGTGCAAGCAGACACTCCCACAGTCCTTGTGAGCACCCCAAACTCGCCGTGTGAGACGACAGCACGGCCTGGTTTTGCCCTGGGATGGGGCTGTGTCTCTCTACCCTAGCATTTGCCAGGGAGGATGAGCACAATCACGAGATGAGATAAGTAGATGGGCCGACGGAATGCGTGTGTATTTTTATACCCTTCTATGAATAGTCTGTTTACATATGTCACATATTTTACCTTCGGCTTCCTTGTTGTTCTTCACCAATACCAGCCAAAAAGACACTGATAGATGTTCCTGTCCATATTTGTGTATAAATGTGTGTGTGTGTGTGTGTGTGTGTGTGTGTGTGTGTGTGTGTGTGTGTGTGTGTGTGTGTGTGTATTGGGGCTCAAAAGTATTCAAAGGAGAAATCCAACTCCTGCAGCTTGCTCTGCACTTTATATTCATCAATTGTTCACATGTCAAATCGCCTTAGTCTCTCTACTCTTCAAAACACTCAATGTAAACACACACATACTGTACACACACACACACACACACACACACATCCACATATTCATGCATGTGGAGAGAACCACTGGCTCTGGATTCTAACCTCAGCCTCTGAAGTTTCCTTCACTGAAGGACCTTTACTTAAAAAACCAGCTGGTCACAGACAGAACACACACAGAGGTAACCGACGAGGTCATACGAGACACATTAGCATTTAGATGCTCTTCTATAAGAACATTTCCAGAAACAATGGTCTGGAAACAGCTACAACTGATTCAGACTGAGGCAGAACAGCCCTGCCTAGGCGGTATGAGTGTGTGTGTGTGTGTGTGTGTGTGTGTGTGTGTGTGTGTGTGTGTTTGTGTGTGTGTGTGTGTGTGTGTGTGTCTCTCTGTGTGTGTGTGTGTGTGTGTTTGTGTGTGTTTGTGTGTGACTCTGGACACGTGAATCCCATCCCAGTTCGAGCCAGTTTGGTTGTGTAAAGGAGCCCCGAGCACTTCCCGGGTCAGCCTTCATCATCGTGCCACGGGGTCGCGAGGTCAGCGGGTGAACTCTGGAGCATGACAGCAGAAAAAGCAGCAGGAGGAAAACAAGAGAGAAAAACAGTGGCGGGATATAAGGGGATCTTTTTTTTTATTTCACATTTCCATCTTCAAAAGAAGCTTTTTTAGTGGTTAGGGAAGTTTTTTTTTTCTTCCTCTCCCTCTTCTCATCTCTTCTCATCTTTTCTTCTCTTTCCCTCTTTTCTCCCTCCGTCTCTCTCTTTTTTCCTGGGGGCCAGTCTGTGGTTTCTGGAGAGCCTTGTGACTCTTGCTCCCCCGATTCACATGACCGGGCTGTGGCGTGACCCTGTCATCTCTCAGGCCACTCTTATTTATCTGCCACCACTGCAGCGCCATTACCCAACCATAAACAGGGAGGAAAGAGAGGCGAGGGGGAGAGAGAGAGAGGAAATGAGGGAGAGAGAGGAGAGAGGGATAGAGAGGGGAGTTGTGGGAGAGAGAGGGATAGAGAGGGGAGTCGAGGGAGAGAGAGATATAGAGAGGAATTGAGGGAGAGAGAGGGATAGAGAGGAGTCCAGGGAGAGAGAGTGATAGAGAGGAATTGAGGGAGAGAGAGGGATAGAGAGAAGAGTCCAGGGAGAGAGGGATAGAGAGGAATCGAGGGATAGAGTAGAGAGGGATATAGAGGGGAGTCGAGCGAGAGAGAGGGATAGAGAGAGGAGTCAAGGGAGAGAGAGGGATGGAGAGGGGAGTCGAGGGATGGAGAGGGGAGTCGAGGGAGAGAGGGATAGAGAGGAATCGAGGGATAGAGAGAGGAGTCGAGGGAGAGAGAGGGATGGAGAGGGGAATCGAGGGAGAGAGAGGGATAGAGAGGAATCGGGGGATAGAGAGGAATCGGGGGATAGAGAGAGGAGTCGAGGGAGAGAGAGGGATAGAGAGAGGAGTCAAGGGAGAGAGAGATGCCAGGCCACATTGGAGGGTGCTGCTGCTGTGGCTGCTCTCTTCAGCAAATGCAGATGAAAGTCTCAGCACTGACAATTTGTCAACTGACACTTGAAAAGACAACAGTTTGTATTTATGTATTTACTTATTTGCTATATAGAATCACTAGCAAACATTCTTTTCACATAGAGGATGTTTCACCGAACCTTAAGAACAGACAGCACACTGAAGTCATTAATTGAGAACAGTCACTCACCCCTTACATGATAACATGCACACAATATGCATTCTAATAATGTCAGATATATCTTAGATGGATCTATAGAGACATTATACTGAACAGTTGGCATTGCTACTCACATTTTACTTATTTTACTATGAAAACAAGGCCAAGATGGCAGCAGGATAATATCTATTTTATGTGTGAACATCACGTTGAGGCATCGTATATGATGAGCACAGAGACAGTACCGCAGTTCTGCGATCTCCCTGTCAGATCATGTCCAAATTATGAGGTTTAATCTTGTAGTGGCGGAGGAGACAATGAGAAGCATAAAGCATACAATACAAACACACTTTCAACTCTGGCTCAGAGTCTGAGAAAATCTTCCGAGTCGATATATTGAAAACAGTATGCGGTTTGAAATTGCCCCTGTCCCCCACTGAGACAAAGGATACACTTAGTAATGTCATCGTTCCTCTGACAGGAAGCACACAGACACAGAAAAAGAATCACACATGCACACTCACACACACACACACAGACACAGACACGCACACACACACACCTCTGCACACACGCACACACACGTGCACACACACACACACACACAACCACATGCATGCTGCTTTGCATTACTCCCAATCTTCAACCATAATAATCCTTGTCTCTCTCCTAAGTAACTAAAACACACAAACTTTCAATGTCACTTAAAAACAGACTTTAATTAAGTTCTTCTGTGCAAACATTAACCTTGTGAAGGACTGAGCAAAAGGCAGAGCAAGGGAGAGAGAGAGAGACAGAGAGAGAGACAGAGAGAGAAAAAGAGAGAGAAGGATGGTGGCCATAGTCCTGTGGAGGAAAAGGCTAATGAACAGGGTGAGGCGTGTTTGCTCAGGCTGGGGAGGCCCCGGCGAGCGAACGAGGTGAGATCTTTCTCCGGGAGCCGCACACACGTCTCGCCGTTTTACACGAGTGCTGCACAAACACCTTCCCAAATGACAAGGTGACACGGAGCCCACGCCATTACGTGCCCAGCTCCAGAATTGCATTCATCTGTGTATGATGACTTTAGCCACTGTGGACACTGCACCGCTATTAGGGAGATCTGCGGAATAAGCCGCGGAGATACAC
>NW_027468620.1:23237424-23242424 GCF_046254945.1 Alosa pseudoharengus | reverse complement strand
GATACAGGTACATGCTATTTATATTTTATTTTTGATTAGAAAATGAAATTCAAATTATTGTTATGGCTAACTAAACATTGTGAACATTGTTAATATAATGCGTTCAATTACATGTCAAAACTTTTTTAAACAATCCATAGCAGGCAGTGTACAGATCCAATATTGACATAGACCATAATCTGTCAAAGTATACATTGTCTTGATTTAATATACCTTTTGCACAGGCATTAGACCTGGTGTTTGACTGGCCGGTCAGAGGCTTCTCAGTGAGGGGGAATTTACATAAGAAGGTCTTTGACACTCCAAAGGCGACGTCTGGGGGTGGGGTCCCGCTGTTTGGCCCCAGCGGAGCGACTCATTCCTAAAGGATTCCTATGGATATCCCAGGAGCCAATCCACCCTCCACATACCTCAACAATACCCGGGGCTGGAGGCATCAATTCAGCCCAGGCCTCCCCCTCCGCTAAGCACACAAAGGCTCCAACCCCCATCCCTTTCCCTGTCCACCGTAACAATGCCCGGTCACGGCCACGGTCAGCCTGCCTGTCACAAAGGGGCCCCTCGCTCAGACACCAGGGGTCAAGGGGTCAGTCTGGACCACTGGACATACCCTATATGCTAAAGAGCTCCATGGTCTGTCAAGGGAACAGTGGGGTAGCACTCCCCTACCCCTGAGCTCACAGACAGGGGTCAAGGGAGAGAGGAAAAGAGGTCAGGGGAATGTGTGTGTGCTTGTGTGTGTGTATGAAAAGAGATTTGGAATGTGTGTGTGTGTGGGTGAAAAGAGATTTGGAATGCATTTGTGTGAAATAGTATGAGGATAAAAGATTTCTGTCAGGTGTATAATGGAATTTATATGTGTTTGTGTTTGCCATGGGGAGGAGGGGGAGCATAGGGTGAGTTTCTGTGTGGCTGCATGTGTGTGTGTGAACTCTGGTCCACAAACACCAACACAAACATGGATGCCTGTGGACACACACACAAACACACACACAAAAGTACACATACTCTCTTTCTCTCTCTCTCTCTCTCTCTCTCTCTCTCTCTCTCTCTCTCTTACACAATCGTACACACACACAAACACACACACACACTCTGATCATGAGATTAGCCATCAGGTCATCTGTTCTGAAATCCATTTACACAACTCTCCCCTTGGTCCGCAGCTCTCCCTGGCTAAGATTTATGATGGCACGGCCCGATGTGGCATGCTCTTGCTTCTGATAATTAAAGGCTCCATTATTGCTGGAGAGGCACATGCAGAGAGGGGTTGGCACTAAAGGTCGCCGAGAGGCGAGCTGTGGAGCTACAGTCCCATAGTTCTGCAAGTCGAAAACACACACACACACACACACACACACACACACACTCACACACACACAGACACACACACACTCTCTCTCTCTCTCTTACATATATGAGTCTTCTCTCTTCCCCTCTCTACACTGCCTTTCATCTGCATATCCGTGCACATATCACACCGTCAGCTCACATTTGATGCAGTTTTATTGTAGAAAAAATGGATCGTTATTCATCACCATGATTTTTTCTCAAATGCCATGTTCTTCTTTGTGTGGGAATGTTTTTTTTATTTCTGGGGCCGGAGGTGTATTGTGTGGGCATGTGTGTGTGTATTGTGTGTGTTTGTGTGTGTGCTGGCCGCTCTCAGGCGGTGTTGTTATGACACCCCGGTAGTCAGCTTATGTAAATGGCCCGCTCCATTGTTCTGGTCTCTCGGGGCTGAAACGTGAGAGTGATGGGCCCAGATGAATAGATTGGCCCTCTGACATCCCCCCAACATTAAATGTTAAATGGAGGGAATGGGCAGAACAATGGCCCGCGCACTCTCGCTCACTGTCACCCGGCACCCGCACTACACGACTCCCACAATGCACTGCCATGTCGGACGCAGCCTCCATTGTGGCGCGCTGACACACCTATCGGCTGCTGTCACCATGCCATGCTGTGACGTGCCACCTCTCTCCCAACGCCACCCCTCCGTTGTGACTTCACCCCCATACACACACTGGCAGCAATGCCCAGGCAGGAAGTGATGTCACTCACTGGTGCCAGAGGCTAATCCCTCCATGGATAAAACAATATGGCGTCAAACACAATAATGCTCCTCCATTGTAGCTTGTTGTGAAATACGTGGCAACATGGGTGGATATGGAGGGATGATGCCAAGGTGTTGCAAAAAAGCAACAGCCCGACGAGCAATAACAACGGCCAGTTCAGAGGGACAGTTCAATATTGCTCCAGTGGCCAGGCAATATCCAAGCGTTCAGACGAGAGATAAACAGTTTACAGGGTTATTAGGATCTGGCGTCAAGGCAATAAGAATGACAAAACGCTGGTCTGGAATGGCACAACCTTTAGGCTCTCTCACAGCCAGGACACAAATAAATAAGTAAACAACAAAAAAAAAAAACACTCTATCCAAACAAAACTAAAACAAATCCGAGGTCGGTGGAAAAAAGAGGAAGGGGGGGGGGTGTACAACAACAAAAATCCCATCATCATGCCTGGCGGTCCGCGGCGAATAATAATCACGATAATAACAATAATAATAAAAAACAGTGACAGAATCCGTTGGCAGAAGTCACAGCACACCTCAATCAAATTACATGGATGCTGGATGAACATGTCACCCTTGGATTTTTTCATTTGCATAAAACAATTACCCCACGGACAGTGGGTTCAATGTCGTCTAGACACCATGCTTCAGATGGTGTCATCAACTTCAGACACACTAGACTGGCTATAAATTAGCAATGAGCTGGGCCCGGCCAAGATGCATTATGGTGCTTATAAACCATGAGAATTTATTTAAATAGATAACACACATGCAAATCTCCCCGCTGGCATGGCAACCATCTTGATAGGAGGGCTCCATATGCGTTGGAGAGGGCAGCTGGGCGGGAGCCAGGCAAGGCAGGGGGCTCCAACCAGCACCCCCTCATTATCAGTGTGCACACTGGACATTAGCTCCGACTGGGACCAATGGAGGAATGATTGCATTCAGGTTTATTGTGCTGTGTGGATTTGCCATCTGTACACTTGTACAAAAACAGATAACGTGATGATTATATAATAATACAATTTGTAGTATACAATAGTAGTAATACACAGTAGATGATACTACTACTACTACTACTACTACTACTACTACTACTACTACTAATAATAATAATAATAATAATAATAATAATAATAATAATAATAATGTAACAATTATTATTATTATTACATTATATTATTTTTATGTCATTTTGTCCTGACAAAATAAGCTTAATCAGCTTAAAATCAAGTATGTTTTATTTCAAGAAAAGCATGACCACACTGTAAGCAGATGCCCTATGTCTTGGACATGCATTGTGTTTTGTGCTTGTTGTGATTTTACTTTACATGCTGTTCCACCCTTTCCCTCTCTCCCTCTGTTTCCCTCCTCTCTCTTTCACCCTCTCTATCCTTCCCTCTCTCCCTCTCTCTGTCTTCACTCTTTTTTCCCTCTCAGTTTAAAGGGATGTCAGTGGGGTGCCTCACATCCTTACATCTTCATGTACTGGAGGGCATTCTGCTACAACCCCTCCTAGCTTTCCCAACACAACCCCGGTCATCTCGATCAATACGGTCAGTATGCTGAGCCTGAGAGGGAGAAAGAGAGAGAGAGAGAGACAGAGAGAGAGAACAAGGAAGAAGTGAAAGGAGACGACATCCCACCCCACCTTCGCTCCCAGACCCCTGCCTGGCCCTTAACTTTCCTATAGACCACATTCACCTCTTTCAAACCACAAGAAAAAGGGGGGAAAGGGGAGCTAAAACAAAACAGAGGCTTTGAGCTTTATACATTTTTTGCTACACACTCTAAACTGTCTTTTGTTTAACGGTGTTACCCTAAAATCCAATTAGACGTCTTCTGAGTGTTTGTATATGAGTGTGTGTGTGTGTTTGTGTATGTGTGTGTGTGTGCATCTATACAATACACAGCACCCATGAAAAGGAAAGGGGGGACTTCCAGATCATAAAAACAGACCCTCTGTCTCTCACTAACCCCACACCACCCCCACCCCCCCACCCCCAACTGTCTGCTTTTTCTCAGGGTGAAAAATGACGCAAAGGTGCCTGACACAACCGACAATACACCAACCAAAAGCCTCGGGTGCACCCCTCAACACCCCTACTGAACCCCCTGAAAAACAGGGTCGTTTTCACATCCACTCACAGGGTGGAGCGCCTTTCCCTGAACTTAGACTTGGCTCTCGTAAATGTCCTGACCAACCGTTTGTTGTATTTCTTTTTTCTCCTTGTCATTCTTAAAGTACCTTGTAAAAAAACAAATCCCATCCCCTTTTTTGCAGGACCCCCTAAAGACACACATACAGACAGAAACACACATGCATACATTCACACACATACACATACACACACACACACACACACACACACACACACACACACACACACACACACACACACATGTACCCCCACTATGGCGGGGTGTCCTCTGGGAGGTTAAGCATTACATCCGCCATGTGGATATTTTACACTGGACTCTTTATCTGTATAAACAGAGCAGGTAATGGTGGCTGTTTATTGTACAGCGCGCCCTCGTGCTAACCTTTGTGCCTTTATTGCGCGCATACCATTCGCCTTGTTTATGTGTCTGCGCTCCCAGCCACTGCCCTTGAACTTGACTCCCATCCCACCCCAACCCCCACTGTCTCCAGCCACCCCCCCCCCCCCACCACCACCGCTACCACCACACACACACACACTCACACACACATCCAGCCTTTCAGCTCCCCCCCCTTCCAAAACTCCCTCACTTCCTGCCCTCACCTCTCCCAGCCGCCTCCCCCCTCCCTGAGCTGGACAGTCGTGACATCCACCAAACCCCCCCAACCCCCCCAACCACCCCCCCCCTCCCCTTTCGGGTCACACCAACACAGACAGGAAGGGGTGAGAGAAAGACGGAGAGAGACAGACAAAAAGAAAGA
>NW_027468620.1:23229924-23232424 GCF_046254945.1 Alosa pseudoharengus | reverse complement strand
AGGCTGGCAGACAAACAGTGCAGACATCCAGAGCTTGGGGATGATGGCGCTGGCAATAAAATACAGCACTGGACATGCTTGTGAGTGTGTGGTGACCAGCGCATATCATACAGCTGCTTCACATGGGCCGTTGTATGTAGCCAACAACAGTAAAATGGTGATCTGAGTTTCACTTCTCCTTGCATTTCTTGCTCAGCCATGTTGGCTGACTCTTCTTCAAATGAGAAGGTGGAAAAGGAAGTATGGTGTCCTCACTAACATATAGCTCATAACTTCCCATTGTTATTACTATTATTGTTATTACAGTATTGACAACACATATGTTTTTATCGGTGTCTTTGCTACTGAGAGGTTACACTCGTGCATTTAAAATGGTTTGTCCGTTTGTATTTTCCCACACCAGGTTGGCATATGAGAGCAGGGTATGGCTACCCTGCCTGGGTACTCATCAGAAAACACTACTGCTATTGATGTGGGATTAAATGAAAGCAGTTCATTTCCCGAATCCTAAGAGTCAAGTGCAGTGTCTTCTCTCCTTTACAGGAAACCCCTGACTGCAGGTCTCATCTCAAGTCCCCAAAACAGAGGCGGAAGAATCAGCTCAAATTCAGACTTGGACTCAAGGACGTGAGAGAGAGAGAGAGAGAGAGAGAGAGAAATAAATGTATACGGTGTCATGTCCGTGCCGTGATCACCCAAACAAAGAAAGCAAGAGCCATTTCGGCCAGACGAACTGAGTCACGGTATGCCATGCCAGCCGGAGCCCATGAATTATTCAGAGTGGCCTGCAAAGCGGCGGCTGAGGGGTTTAAGTGGACAGTGACCCACTGCACACATGTTAATTCCTCCAGCTTGGCTAACGAGGTTGAGTATTCCCTGCTTTGTGTCCTTTGTTAACGAGGTAATGGAATTTGAGTCAAGAGGATGCATATAGCGCAAAACCAGTCCTGGCTCTTTGCCCCATCAATATTCAATGAGATAAATGACTCTGATTTTTAAACTTACTGAAAGGAAAGAGAGAAAAAAGAGTAAAAAAAATAGAGTGAGGCTCAGTGCTGAGGTGAGAGATTTATGCAGCCAAGCTTATATGCGATGATGAGATGCTGAGAAGAGAGGGAAAAAGAGAGAGATAGAGAGAGAGTGCGAGAAGGAGAAGTGCCAGGGCCCCTGGGTTCTTGGATGTTATTCAGGATGGCGTGTCGTGTGCAGAAAGCAAGGAGGATAGTCCATAAACAGCCCAATCAACACCTCCTCATCACACTGCCTTCCTGTTGTTGTGGGTGGATGCATAAGAGAGAGAGAGGAAGAGAGGGAGAGAGATGCAGAGGATGAGAGAGGTATGTAGAAAAAGAGAGGGAGAGGATGTGTGAGAGAGGGAGAAAAGGAGAGGTATAAAAAAGGAGAGGGAAAAGATAACAGTGAGCGAGTGCGAGTGAGAAGCAAGAGTGTCAGGCCTTGAGCCCTGGTCCATTAACGTTAATCACTAATCTCAGGCACAGTGGTAAATGGCAGAGTGTCCTCATAAAGAACTCCTCTGGTCATAAGGACTTCTCTAATGTAGAATAAGGGAAGGAATAAGAAAGAACAGTGTGTGTGTTGAGTGTGTGTGTGTGTGTGTATGTGTGTGTGTGTGTGTGTGTGTGGGGGGGGGGGTGATGATGTCACTCTTGGCAGAGAGGAGCTCGGGGAGGAAGGAGGTGTGTGTGTGTGTCTGTGTGTGTGTGTGTGTGCGTGCATGCGTGCGTGCATGTGTGTGAAGTAGCAGGAAGCCTGAGAGCAGTTGTAGCCACGGTGTGTCACTCGGAGGAAACAGCGGTCCCCAACCGACCCAGGGAGGCCCTGCCCATCACGACACCCTGTCAACATCTCCCAATCTGACCTGCCAATCTCCATCAGGAACTGAGAGAAGAGAGGAGAAGGTGGAGAACAGAGAGAGAGAGAGAGAGAGAGAGAGAGTCACACACATCACTCGCACCTCCCTCTCTCCTCATGCGCTCTGCTTGCTACTGAGCCGTTTGGACTTGTGCAGTGTTTATGCCTCAGAGAGTGCTCTCTGCTAGCACTAATGCGGCCCGTCCTTTCAGGATTATTACAGTGCTTAATTACTCTAATGTGTCAAACTCGGTGATAGACAACCACAAGGAGCTTGATCACTCTCAGGTCTCCAGACAGTATAGCGCCATGCAACATAGAGCTTCATGTTGTCATGGGTTAAGACCTTTCATCTGAGCATATAGCAGGTAAGTACACCGTATGCTGCAAATGTATAGAAACACTCTGAAGGTAAGGACGTAAAGGCAATCAAATGAAAACCCTCCACTCTGACCTTAACATGATTCTATAGAGTAATGTAAAGCTTTGTACATGTAAATATTTCATCCTGAACTGGCCCCCATAATGTCTGCAGAAAGCATCCTCCTCCTCCTCCTCAATTTAAACAAGGACCTTGAGTGAGAGGAAAGTGCCCAGTGCATTCAAACTAATTCTTGTGCTATTTAGT
>NW_027468620.1:23184924-23224924 GCF_046254945.1 Alosa pseudoharengus | reverse complement strand
GCCACTGCCAGTCTCCTCCCCACACTGGGATAAATAGGGAGTTAAGGAAATCTGTATGTACATCTGTTCCTACGCACACACAGAGGAAGAAATAGAAGAGAAGGGAAGGGAAAAAAGAAAGACGGAGAGAAAGAGAGAGAGACAGAGAGAAAGAAAGAAAGAGAGGAAGAAAGAAAAGTGAAAGAAGGAAGGCGAGAGTATGCAGTCAGCGCTGGTCGCGGTCCCAGTTGCTCTCGCCACTTTGTGTGGCCTGACTTCAGCCTGCGGTGACTCACCCGTCGAGCTGCTCGCTGCCAAACGATGGACAGAGAGGAGGAGGAGGAGGAGGTGGAGGTGGGGGGGGGGCGGAGTAGGATGGGGGGGGATGGGGGGGGGATGGGGCTGGACTGGCTGGCACTGGAAGCATGTAGCGGTTAAGCAGAAATTAAGCTGACATGACCCGGTGTGCAGCAGGTAAACAGAAAACCTGCTTTGCCTGAGGTGACCATATGGCTGGAGCTCTGGCTGGCCTGCTGCCCCCCCATCCCTTCTCTCTCTCTCTCTCTCTCTCTCTCTCTCTCTCTCTCTCTCTCTCTCGTTGCGTTGCTGGAGCCTTGGGGTGGGGGTGGGGGGACGTTTCTTTACCTGCTGTCCTTTTTGTTTCAGGTTTGTTTTTGCCTGCCATGCTCAAACGCTGACATACTTTGGCTGAGAGCGACTGCATGTCAGGGGGAAGAAAAGAAGGAAGTGCCCACAACAACAACAACAACAGTGTAACCGCACACAAACACACACACACACACACACACACACACACACACACACACACACACACACACACACACACACACACACACACACACAAACACACACACAGACAAATGCAAACACACACACACAACACACACAACAAACACACATATCAACAGACACAAACAAACTCAAACTCATACGCATACATGCATCCTTCACAGCACACACACACACACACACACACACAAACTGACACATGCGGCCATAGTCATATGCAGAAGATGCAAAAAATGCACCACACACAAACACAAACACACACACACACACACACACACACACACACACACACACACACACACACACACACACACACACACACACACACACACACACAATTTAATGTTTAAAAAGGGGAGGGGAGGTGCTGGGTCTACATAGAAAGAGTGAGAAAACAGAAAAAGATAGAACAAGAAAGACAGTGGGAGAGAAAATGAAATAGACAGAGCGAGAAAAAGAGAGAGAGAGAGAAGAGCCCATTCCCAAAGTGTCCTTGGCCATATGGCGTTCAGGCTGTGTGCTGGAGTCTTTAAGTGAAATTGCTAACCTGACCCGAGGCTATGGGCAAAACAGACGCTCCACTGAGGCCCCAGTCACACGCTAAAACTATGGCTGCAAATTATTGATGAATCAACGCTTAAATGCCATGGAAGTGATACCTGCACTGCGCAGCCAGAAAAAAAGCCCCCTGTTTACTTCCCTTATTCCAGCAACAACAAGGACAAGAGAGTTACATGTAACACAGCAAAAATGCATGATACTGACACAAACAAGGGTGAAAGTAGACAACACAAAGAAATCCTCACCGTTTACTAAACAGAATTGGCTCTTTAGTGGCGATCAAATATGTAAAAGAGGCATAAGGTAAGCGGATATATGAATGTATAACTGGGTGTGCATTTAATTACATTTGCATATCATGCATAATATGCCTTTAAGACATAAGAGTCTTGAGAGAAACCTTTGTCAAGAGCATATGCTGTATCGTGATGCTCCAACACATGCGATGGGCGAGCCAGACTGAATGGGAAAACATGTTAATGAATATCCAAATTATCAAGTTCGTCATCATCCTCACCCCCCACCCAACACACACACACACACACACACACACACACACACACACACACACACACACACACACACACACACACACACACACACACACACACACACACAGCCCCATCCCATTCCCCCCCTCACCTCTTTCCTTTTTATATTGAAAATCATTTTTTGTTAATTAGACCCTATTACTATTCTAATTGGCTGAGTTCTACCCATCCGACTCTATCGTGGCATTCTAAGGCTATTAAAACACATCCTGAGAGAGGGAGAGAGAGAGAGAGAAAGTGGAAGGGAAAAAGAATAATCAACCAATCAATTATGATCTTACAGAAATGAGTGTGTGAACGCTATCATCTTGATCTTTTGTCCTTGCTTCAGCTTTTTGTTCATATTCACGTGGAAATTAAACATCTTCTGTCCATTCTCTCTTTTTTCAATTAAAACACTTTCCTTTTTGACATAATAAAACAATTTTTGTCACTTGTCTTAATGGTCATACAGCACAAGGCTAATAAAACTCAATTGATACTTTAGAATTTTTTTTTTTTTTTTTTTTTCGGGACAGAAGGAGAAGAATAGCCGATAGCAGCTGAAGTGGCCTGTTGGTTCTCTCTGCATATTAAAGAGAGGCATCACATCGTTCCGCCATTGCTGCGACTCGGAGCTCAGTAAACAGCCTCGTTAAATGCTGTCAGAAATGCTGACTATTAACACAAAGCAGACAATGTGCTAATTAGAGGATTTGCATATGGTCATGCAAATATTAAGGGCTGAACCCCAACCCATTTGCATGTAACACACTTCGAAGCTCGTCTCTGTCACACTTGCTTTGCGGATTTAGATTTTTGTAACTCTGTATGGCTCAGCTTCTGGAAAATGAAAGCCATGCATAGCAGTATGGTGGTGTTGGTATGTATTAGACACTCCAGAAATCACACTGGTAGAATTCTTCACACACTTTTGAATTGTTGGACAACTGAACCAATAAGGCTTTCTGCAACATGTGCGGTGTTGTGCAACACAACATATGGATCAGACAGAAAGAAAGAGAGAAAGAAAGAACAATAGATAGAAAGAAAGAAAGAAAGAAAGAAAGAAAGAAAGAAAGAAAGAAAGAAAGAAAGAAAGAAAGAAAGACATAACAATTGTAAAGGATAAAGCAGGGGAAAAACTCTCGCCACATATGGTGCTAGACAGAATTGAACAAAACATTACTTTTTTTCTTTCACTTTGACTAAAAAAGAGAAACGCAGGGAGAAAGCACTGCTGTATCTGGAAACCAATCTGAGTTAAAACAAAGAGAGGCAACGCAACCGCAGGCTAAAAGGCCAAAGGAGGCTTCATCACAGATCTTCGTTTGATCTCCCGCAAGCCCAAATATGAAATCAATTTCTTCCACTGTCTCAGAATCTAAAAACCTTACTCCAAGATAACAGATATGAAACCCTGATAACTTTTTTTTCCTATCCCCCCACCCCACCCTACCCCACAATTACTGCATTTCTGAACATCCTCTCCAAACAGCAGAAATGGATTGTGCTGTGGAAGAGAGCACAATTTACCAGTTCTTTATTAGAAAGTAATGCAGCAGAATTAACTTTGAATTACATTTTATTTGCATGGCTTTATGGGCATCGCCTGAGTAAATGGTCCAAAATCCCTCTGGGGAATAGGCCCTCTACTACACATTTTGTGCTGGAAGAATCCTCCGGAAAGGATCACGAGGAGTAAGATAGTGGACTATTTTGTCTGTGTGCAATGAACATACTTCTGATTTAAAAAAAGGCAAAAATAAAGGTATTGTGAGGAGTGGATTCTCAAGAAAATAAGTCAAGCGCAGCTTTAAAAACACTGGCGTATAATAACCAGCATAAGCAAATACACTGAGATAGAGTGAAAATGAACAAAAGGCTTTAAGACAGGGAATGTGTCAGGGGAACTGGGAAAATGGCTCCCATTAACAGCAATGGCCCCAGTGGATGCTCACTGATCAGTAACAGAGAACTTCTCAAATCCTCCATTGACTGCCGACTAGAATCCCTTATTTTTTCCTCTTCTCTCTCACCATGCATCCCTCCTTCATTCTCTTTCTCTTCCTCTCTTTCTAAGAGAAAGGCAGGTAAAACACGTGCTATTATAAGGGCTGGAACTTTGTGCAATGGCATTTTGTTCATGCCGGGTTTCTCCTAATGGACAAAGGTTCAGAAGTCAAGCGCAACCCGCTGATAATTCGTGACATATTTAGAATGTTGAGTGTTGTAACCTATCGATAATGTGTGGCTTTAACATGCATTTAAAGTCAGCTACTTTCCGTTAAAAGCCATGTGTTTAACTTTTGCAACTTCAAGATTGCTGTCAACTATATGTTACTCACTCCATTTCCATAAATCAGCATGACCAACATGTTCAATATATTTCTGATCACGTGTTAACGTACAATGAACTGATTTTTAATAGGGATTTGGCAACGCTGTCTCAACATTTTCAATCAAACCTCTTATGCATGCATGTCAAGAAACTGAACTGATTGTTTCCCTTCATTCTGTAACTGCTTCCTTTTATGTTATACATTCTTTGCATTTCATAATATATTTTTCTTGATCTATTTAACACTGTAGTCCACATGTCACATGCTAGCAGGTTGCAATATGATTGACATGCTAGTACAATTTCCAAACCTATTGTCATTTTTAAATATCTGAACATTTTAGTAGTTAGTAGTATAAATAAAGTATATACTGTATTTCACAAAATACAATATCCATCCTCTACACAGAGCAGCAATAAAATAGTATTCAATGGTTGATTTGAGTGCCCCTTTATTGTATTTCATTAGGGTGAATATTTATATTCTCTCCATGGAGAGAAAATATTCCTCCACCTCACAAACTAAAGAAAATTGTGTAGTTTGTGGAGGACACATACAAACTTTTAAAATAAAGGTAATTCAATTCACTAAATGTAACCCAGAGATTATATACTCCTTTCAGATATGATTCAAATGCACACACACACACACACACAACCCAAACACATGCATGCACTAATCAGCTCATTTCTGTGTACCCCACCATATGCTTCTCTTCATTGTTAGTTGATGATTTCAAAGCCCACATTCTCAAGCTGTGGGGCATTTTCACTCAAAGAAACAAAAGCAAGACAAAAAAAAAGACAAAAAAAAAAACACCCCAACCAGACAATAGCGAGGGGTGAGAATTAAATATCGCTGCCCTTGATAGACTACGATGACTTCATCCACATTTTAACACCATTGCACCGTCGAGTCGAGGAGGAGGCCACACGCAGAACAACATGGAGCATGTCGACAGGACACACAAACCACGACATGAACTCGGGCCAAGTTTTGTTGTACGTGCAACACGGCGGCTAAAAAACACAGCCCCTGCAACGTGACCTGGAAGAGAAGGAGGACGCGAGCTCAGCTCTCTCCCTCCCTCCCTCCCTCTCTCTCTCTCTCTCTCTCTCTCTCTCTCTCTCTCCCAGCCAGGACTGATGGCCTCCAATTGAGTGCAGACGCAGGCATATCATTTGAATAAAGAAAGAGCCCTGATCGGTGGTATTATCCTGACAAGACGGGAGATAATCAGTTGCTCTGAGCAGGGCCCCATTACCCGGCACTCCCTTTTGTTTTACCTTTCACAGCAAATCAACCCAGGGCTCGCTCCCAATGACAGCCCGGGATTTTACTGCACATTTTGTGTCCTCTTTTCATTCTTTTTTTTTTCCATAATTTTCTCTATAAATTTCGGTATTATGTCCATTCACAATAACCTTTTTTCCTCCCACTCTCTTTGTGCTAACCTTGTGCACAGTGCAATGTCCAACTCTTAAAAAGCCATGGTTAATGCATTCATGGCATATTAATAATAAAAAAAAAAAGTAAAAATGTCCCATCAACCTGCAACCTTGAATAAAACCACAGAAGATACATGAATAACAGAACAGAAAAGAAAGGACTCCATTCCCTTCGTAGGCATAGTAGCCATGGAGTCCTCTGACCTTGCTCCCTTTCACACTTATCTACTTCCACAGGCTATTCCCGTTGTATTGATTGGTGTCGCTGAAAGCGTAGAATCAGCAGGCTTTTTGTTTTGGGCTCCTGCAGGTTCAGCCTAACCTAAGTAGGCCTGACTCATCTCCATCTGATCTCTCCAGCAAGCGAGCGAGCAACTGAGTGAACCCACAGACAAAGCAAGAGACCAGAGCAGACCTGCACAGCTGAAGGCTCGGCATCTACCTCGGAGGGGCCGCTAAAGTCACAGATAATTAGCACAGATGCTCGACGTCGCACAAAAGGAAAAGAAGAGCATAGGCACCTCCAGTGATGTGTGTGTGTGTGTGTGTGTGTGTGTGTGTGTGTGTCTGTCTCTCTCTCTGTCTCTCTCTCTCTTTCTCTGTGTGTGTGTGTGTGCAGGAGAATAAAAAAAAGGAAAAGTGAAACAGTGGCACTGTCTCCAAGGACCTTGGCAAGGAGCAACTAGAATGGGCGCTGTCTTCTTCTGTCCTGCTTCATTCTGCACTGACAGGTGCTCCATATGCACACGCACACACACACGCACACACACACGCACACACACACACACACACACACACACACACACACATACACACACACACACACACACACACACACACACACACACACACACACACACACACACACACACACACACACACACACACACACACACACACACACACACACACACACACACACACACACACACACACACACACACACACACACACACACACACACACACACACAGATCAGGGGCAAGAGAGCGGGGACACAAGCACCTCATTGCCTGCAAGAGCTCTCTGGATCCCTCCCCTTTAAGATGCCAAAAGTTAAATCTATATTTAATGGACTCGGAGAGAGACAAGGGAAACAAAAAGTTTGAGCAACTCTCTGGGCTGGCATTGTTTTCCCTTTCCCTCTCTGCGCTCACTACTTTCTTTCATTCGCCTCTCTCTCGCTCGTTTCATCTCCATCTGTTCCAGGATGCTCTCGCACTCCGCACCTACCCCGAGTGTCTTGTCATTTTTTTTTCTTTCATTTCTGTCTCTCTCTTTCTCGCTCTCTCTCTCTCTCTCTCTCTCTCTCTCTCTCACTATCTCTTTCTCTGTCGCGCGTTTTTTTTTTTTGTAATGGGGATGGAAATGTTTGAACTCCTTGTCTGCTTATGATGTCGCTGAAACGGAATATGAATTACTCTGCACACACACACACACACACACACACACACACACACACACACACACACACAGACAGACAGACACAGATACACACATACACACCATCATCACCCCCCCCCCACCCCCGCTAACACACACACATTCACACACCACCCACCCCCAACAATCTGTCTTAATGCAAGTCCTGCTTATGGTTGGTCCCATGCATAAATAATAAAACAATACAAAAGAAAGAAATGTGGAGGAGGATGTCTGCGGTGCCACATGAAAGCTGTAGTGAGACTCACGCCGGGCGCAGAGTGCCACGCTAAAATAGAAGATGAACTAGAAGAATAGAGAGAGAGAGACAGAGAGAGAGAGAGAAAGAAAAAAAAGCCTCTGCCATAAAACGAGTGAGATTACAGGCAATGAAGCGCGGCGACTTCCCTCGGTTCGTCCCTAATGATAACGCTGTAGCTTTTCTTCTTTCTTTTCCTTTTCTTTCATTCTTTCTTTCTCTCTTTCTTTTTTTTTTTCCAGCCCCCCCAACTCCCAATACTCTGTGTGCGATGCTGTCTGCTTGTGCCACCTTTTTTTTTTTTTGACGCGTTGGGGACGCGCTTATGAGTGAGTGAGTGTGTGTGTGTGTGTGTGTGTGTGTGTGTGTGTGTGTGTGTGTGTGTGATGGTTGGGGTTACCACAAGGTGTGCTTTTCGGAGGGAGACAGGCGGGCAGCCGAGGTCACTTCCTGATCTGTTCGCTCACTTTTGAGAAACGGGCCCGCAGCCAGCGTGCTGGGAGTCTGCCATGTTGTGGCAGAAACAGATGTTGCGTCTCGTCTTGTCTCAGCTCACGCTCACGCTTACGCTCACATTTATGCCGGCTTGTGCCCCTGAGCAGTGCTCGCCGCTGTCACATCGCTCCTCTCATCGGTAAGCGGTCGGCTGGAAAGCCCGTGCCGGACAGTGGCTTAGTGCTCGTAATGTAATGACGCTCTTAACAGTTCAGGGAGAGGCCATCTTTGTGAGACGTTGTGGGGACTCTCTCACTTTGGTCAGTCTGGGGTGGTGGACTGCAGAGTGGACAGAATAACACCACTCTTGAGGTTGGATACACATAGCACACACACACACACACACACACACACACACACACACACACACACACACACAGAGATTGAGGCATCTAAAGAATTACACTGACACACTCACACTGACACACACAATCACAACACACATAACCTGTGATATCATAAGATGCATGTAGTTGCACCACTGTCATTTCAGACAGTGAGATTTACATGGAAAACATTGTGCTGACTTGCTATTTATCATCTCCACACCCGACTCCTCTCCACCCCTCCACCCATCCCTCCCTCCATCCCTCCCTCCCTCACCCTCCTTCTTTCTCACGTCTTTTTTTATGAAGTCTGCATATGTATTAAGAGGGATTTTGTTGTCCCCAGACACCAATTTGCATAAAGTGCAAGCCATCATTGGTTCAAGAGAAGCAAATTACTTCCCTGGCAAGATCACCCCCCCCCCCCCCCATCTTCTTTATTTATTAATTTTTAACACTGCACAGGCATGGGGTTATTAAGAGCACTTAACCAGATATGCAAAACATCACTTTCCCTAAACCAGTGTGATCAATGAGAGCGAGAGAACGAGAGACAGAGAGAGAGAGAGAGGGAGAGAGAGGAGAGAAAGAAATTATTGAATTAAATGCCGAGCCAATCATTTAACAATTCCCCCAGCTACTGCCAGTGAGAGAAGGCTCCTTCTTAAGCTGCTGCTTTAAGAATTTAGAGTAATCATGTAAAAATGATACCCCTGTGCCTTGCCATCCTTGCTACCCCCCCTAAAACCCCCTCCCTGTAGGCACACCATTAGTAGGCAGAGGAACAGTGAGGCCTTCTGCACGTGGGTTAGGGACATTACTGAATTGAGATGTGGCCATACCTAACCTGCATTATATTATTATAATGCAGTAAGGTTTCAGTGATGGTGTACTATCTGGAGAGAGAGAGAGACAGAGAGAGAGAGAGAGAGAGAGAGAGAGAGAGAGAGAGAGAGAGAGAAGAGAGAGAGAGTAATGTGAGAGAAAGAGCTATTTGGTCCTGGGTCTTTTTCATCTTTCATCTGACTGTAAAATACTTCACTCTCCTTGTTGTTCTCCACCTCATCAACACGACTGGCACATTGATCGAAAAACCGCATGAGTCATTCACCTCATGGTCCAACTTCTCACCTGTGAAACAGAGAGACAGAGAGAGAGAGAGAGAGGGAGGGAGAGAGAAAGAGAATTACCCACATACCCCATGCCCTAGGTGCCAATTGATGCTATATGATTACATTGTTCTCTTGAAGTCAGTGCACAATTCACATTAACAACACAGCATCAGCAGCAATGTCCAGACTAAACTTTATAAAGCAGTAGTATTCAACCCGGGGCTTTGATTATGCAATGCGGTGAATATGATTTCTACAGTATTCATGTTATCAGACAACTTGATACAATTAAGTGGACTTGCTCCAGAGTTTGATGACTTGAGAGAAAGTCTGGGAATTAACTTGTAATTGAGTTCTTCACTCAAGCCTGCTAGTAATTAAAAAGTGAGTAGCCCTTTGTCTGTCAAATGCATGGATAGAACAATCTGGCAGTACAAGCAGTGACCCGGTCTTAACACCCAAGCCTTGTCAGAAGAGAAAAAATACCTAAAGGAGAACATTCATTTTGTCGCATTAGCTTTTGATGAAGCTGTTGATAGAGTTGAAATAAAATGTCCAATTCTACCCACGTCTGACACAAAAAAGGGCAGAACACATTGTTATTTGGAATTAATACATTCTCCTAAGTGAGATCCAGAGGTCCATTGTGGTTCAAATGTTATTCTTCTTCTTTGTCATGTCTGTGAACAAAACTCAGCCATTTTTGTCAGCTCTAATAAGATTAAAGCACTCTGACAAAGGACGGTGTAATTCATTTCATCATTAAGAGTGGGAGCGATTCTTAAGCACTGCATACTAATTCAATCACCACCATTTTGGGGAGTAAAAGAGAAAAAAAGGTACGAGAAAGACAGCGACCACAGGGCCTGGAAAAGAGAGAGAGGTGTGAGTGCCGATCTCCACGGAGATGATCTATCTGCCGAATCTTCCTAAAAGTATGAAACACGGCTGTAAATAACGGCGCAAGATTTACAAACCATCGGTCCGCCCGTGATTCATCGCTCTCCGGTTATTTGTAAGCTGCTGGCAGGAGTTGCGGCACATCACCAGGTGAAATATGAGCGAAAAAATATGCCCCCCCCCCCTCTTTTTTTCTCCTCTCCTTTTTTTGCCAAAGTGTCCCAGATCAGTTAAAATTATATGTCATTACGTCCGCACGTTTGATTCTGTCTCCAGCAAAAACACTTGTGCAGTCTGGTTCTAATAATAGTGAAGGGGTCCCATATGACGGCCGCTGATGGCTCTTTCATCTTTACAGGCAGCAGATCAGAGCCTACGCTGGAGGTTTAATACCACTTCACATGTTTTCCTATAGAGTTACAGTTGTGCCACCACACCAGCTTTGGATAATGCGCACACAGTCTAGACTGCCCAGGCAAAAGTTGCCCAGATCACACCATATTTTTCCTTTAGACACCAAGGAAAGCACTTTAAATAAATACACTGACTGTGTCATGTCAGGTTTCTTTTTTCGTCTTGTTTTTTGAGAAGTGATGTGAAGTTTGGTTGTGCCAAGATAGGCTGGAAAAGCGAAAACAGACGCCTCATCTCACTCTGCTTGGCTTTGGTGGGAACACGCTTGAATGGCCGTCATCTGTCCCATGCCAATCATCTGACCAAACGTTTAACGTTTGGATGCACATGTTGGTATGTTTGTCTAAGATGTCATGCCATGATTTGATCAAATGATGATTAAATGTGTCTGCAACAGTTACCTCTTTAAACAAAAAAATACCAACCACTGGAAAGACACACCAAAAACACCCAAGGGGAGCAGAACAGGGAAAAACAAAGCCAGAAATCCACGGCAGGACGAAAAAAAAAAAGTTTTCCAGCTTGGAAACAGAGCAGAAAGTGTGAAAAAAATTTGATGTCATTAATAATCCAGAGACTACTGAATGTCCCAAGAACAATGGCATTGTGTGCAGAAGAGAAGACAAATCCCTTCCTTACTCGCTCCCTGAAACTCTTCTATCTATTAATTACTTTCACATCTTCATCCATTATTTTATTGTATTTTGTCACTTTTTTCCACTACCTAATGTGATTTTTAATCAAATGGAGAAACTGTGCAATCTAATATTACTGCAGCAAGTTTCATAATTATGTACTATGATGTAAATTCCTTGATATAAATAGTAAAGAATTAAAAAGAAAAATGGGCTGCTAAAGAAAGGTGAATTAGCTATCCATATCCATCCATATTTTGTACTTACATATAGCATGCAGCTTTGGATGTTTATTAAGTATACATCCTTTTACATAATTCAGTGAACTTCTACACTGCAGCTGCTTAATGTATGGATTATACAGATGATTAATAAATATGTGTATTGTAGCCATAAAAAGCTCATAAATGTGAATATTACTATAATGTCTTACATGATGAACAAGAACAAAATGTGGTATTTATCACCGAAGAGTATCCAACACCTGTAGTGGTGTTATGTTTAACATGGTCTCCAGTGATAACCATGGCTATGTGGAATAATTACACAGTGCTTTAGGTTTGCTTGTACAAACACGCTATGCTTCTGGTCCCTGTGGTATTCTATGGTGACTGATAGACGGCAGTCTTGGCACAGTATGTTGGGCAGAGCAGCCAACAGTACGAGCCCACCCAGGATTAATGGACACACACACACACACACACACACACACACACACACACAGCATGGACAGATAGCCTGACTTGGAAAGCACAGGGCACACTCTGATGTGACGAGGACCATCACTATCATATAGTCTCGCCATCAAATTACAAATGCATTCTGGAGGAGGAAGGGGAACAAAAAATAAAGCAAAGAAAGCCACAGAGAGCCAAGGGGAGAGTGGGATTCAAAGCCTTCTCTCCCTGTCAGTTCCTCATTTTCTCCAGCATCCACTAATGATAGTGTCTTCAGTGAGTCATCTCTGGGAATGATGATCAAAGCCAAATTAAGTCAGACTTTTATGCAAAATGTAATATGTAAGCCTGCAGCAATGTCTTCAGTATTGATTTTTTCCCCCGCTCACCCTTTCTTTCCATATTTTATCCAAGTACAATACACAGTGTGAAATCCAAGGAAAGGGGCTCACTCCACAAAAATGATTCAGGCGTCCAGAGTTATGCCTGTTTGCATTTAGAGTCAATTTCAGATGTAAGTGGTCATGTTACTAAAATAAAGGGTGCCGTACTGCATTGGGCTGATTTGACATATGAGGAGAGAGACAGTAATGTGTGTCATGAAACCCCGCACAAATTGTATTTCGTCGTGAACTAAATCCATCTCCGCCGCGGCGTTACAAGTGATAATGACACATTTGTAAATCTCTTCGTTTTGGATCTGAAGAAGCATTCAAACTGACTAGTAAGCGCATTTAAATGAGTGAAACGCCACCCGCACCCCCCCCCCCCCCAACAACCTCTCACCACAAAGCTATGTAGAGTGTGCCCTGGAGTTACATACCAGTTAGCGGGGTTCATCTCAACACAAAGACCCAAGTTATTGGATTGTGTGCTGCTATGCTTGGGTGTCCGCCGGAGGTACAGCAAAAAGTGCTTGTTTGCAACAAAGACCTGCTGTCATGGTGCTCTTTATGCTCGCATGTTCGTGTCACATAACGTCTAAACATAGATATCTAAACAAAAGGCAAACGGTGAGTCTTTTGGCAAAGTAGCTTTACAAAACAGTACTCTGCGGCTCAACTGCCTGTAAGTTATCAGTAAATATGAAACGTCAAGTGCAGCCAGTGAGCGGAATGCGGGTAAATTTGTTTTCTCGAGCAAAGATAGCATTTAAGGAGGCGTGCAATGTAATAAGTAGCCGTTTCACAATATGAGTGGCTTAGAGCTGTTTATTTCGCTGTAACAATGACAACAACAACAGAAAGTGTTCACAACGCCATGGGAGGAAAAAAAAGAGACACCTCTTAACGCTGCGAGGCATTCTATAGTCATCTTTTAGGGTCGACTGGGCAGAGGAAAGTAATGTCTTGAAGAAGTGCCTGGATCCACATCTCTGCCCACCTGGAGCCTCGCTTCACTGCAGCCAGGCACCTGCAGCCCATCCCAGTGTAGGGACACACGTTTGTTTTGGTGAGCTTCGCTGCAAGCGCCACACATGTTTGTGCTGTGGCTAACACGAAACATACAAACTCCTTTTATGCTTATTTACTGAGATTTGGAGATTTTGGTTAGCAAATCAAAGGAAAGAGAGGGCTGTTTGTTCACCATGTACAGTACAAGAAGCATCAGAAATCTGTCGGCAACCTGAGTTTTTATTATTTATCTGTTATTCCAGTCTTCCTTCTGCCTTGTATAATCTTCCAGTGAATAACATAAATGGGGTGGGGTGGGGTGGGGTGTGGTGGTGGTGGTGGTGGTGGGGGGGTTATCACATCCAGCTTTACACATGAAGAGTAAACCTTCATACATCCTTTAAAGCAGTTCTGGTTTCAAAGGCCTCCACTCTTGGTGTGGGAGCTGGTGACAAACCTTTAATTTCCTCTGACGAGCTGTCTCCCATCCTCCTCTCCTGGAGGACAGCTGACTGTTCTGAAGGTTATTTGCGTAATTGTTTATTCATTGCCACAGCAGCGCGAGTGCAGGTCCTTCACACACTCTCCCTCTCTCTAACTCTCACTCTCCTCTTCCACACAGGGCTGCATATACGCTAGTCTCGCTAATAGGCCTCGGCTTTTAATAAAGGCCTATCCTTCAGCAGAGACTGAAGTCAGAACACACACACACACACACACATATATATACATACACACACACACACATATATATATATACACACACACACACACACTCACATATACATACACACACACACACACACACACACACACACACACACACACACACACACACACACACACACACACAGTCACAGTCAATGTGTTTGTGTCGGAGCTGCACAATCTGCACTCAATGTCATGAGGCCTCCATCAAACGTGTGGATTGACCGCTCTAACCTTGTTTTTTCTCTTCCTGGATCCTGTCGTATACAAACATCCAGCCTCTCACTCTCCTGCCGTCTGACTGTGATCAGCCTTTAGCATCACACACACTCGTGTGCAGGTGTACCAGAGTGCAAACATGCTAATTAAGATTACGGCACAAGGCACTGGAGGAATGGTGAAAAAAAAAAAACCTCACCCCACCCTATCACCACCACCTCCCCAACACCTCCAAACAAACTCACACTTTTGAGTGAAGATTGAGGTATAAATTATGCTCCCTCCCAGCCCACCTAGCTACATAACCACCAAACCCCCCCTCCACCCCCTCCCCTTGAAATCATGCTGACAGCTTTGAGAGCTGTTGAGATGGACTGGCAGGCTTTGCTCTGATGCAGCCATTTTGTGGTGCCACGGCGTCGCTGGCTGGCACTCCCATGCATAATGCGTGTTTAATGTGATTTGCCTTGGTTTATCTGGGTCCGGGGTGCTACATGATTACGGCCTGTTGGCAGCGGCACGCCGTTAAAGACGCCTCTTTATTACTGGCCATCCACACACACAAACACACACACACACACACACACACACACACACAGACACACACACACACACACACGCACACACAGACAGACAGACACACATACACATACACAGACACACACGCGCCAACCCCCCTGTTTAGCAAAGCCGCTCTTTGCATCTGCGCTGTCCGTCTTAAGCACTTTGAAGAGCCTAAGAGCACACTTCAGAAATTTCCACTTAGGGAGCATATCAAGTGTCAAAAAATCAAGTCTTCCATTCCGTAATGTAATTTTTTCCCCTTTCTTTTTTTCTCTCTCTCTCCCCCCCTTCTCCAAAGCCTTCCAACAACATCGCTTCAGGTTCTGCAAATACACTTTAAAACCTTCTACCCCTGAGCACTAATCACTGACACTTCAGCATATCACCACTCTACAAAACTAAAAGTTTCGGCTCAGCTGGTCCAGACATTTTTTTTTTAGGTTACAGGAGAGGTAGTATCAAGGGTGGGAAAAAAAAGTGAGCTGAAATTTTGCCAGTCTGTGTTTTGATTCAGACCATTCAATTTCTACATTTGTATAAATATATAGATGTACAGTACAGTATACATGTATTGTGTGTATCAGCTAAAAAACGCTGACACAGCTGTCTGCATGTGTGTGTGTGTGCGTTTTCAATCCATTGTGCACACGTGTGCAGGGGCTCTATGTGTGTGTGTGTGTGTGTGTGTGTGTGTGTGTGTGTGTGTGTGTGTGTGATCATCTAAAGTTTCTCTGCTGAGCTGTTCGTTTGGGCAGAAGTTACAATCTACCCCCTGTACCACTGGGTCTGGCCCCCCCCATCCCCTGTCCCTCCCTCTCTTCTTCTCCCTCTCTCTTTCTCCTCCTCTCCTCCCCTCCCTCCATCCCTCCCTCCATCCTCAACACTTTTTAATTCTTCCCTTTTCTTTAACTTCTCCCTTCCCCTTTTTCGACTCACACATGCAGAAGCATCATCTTGCATACACACCACAGAGTGCGATGAGAGACTGGAGTAATACAGGCATCTGCTCAGGGCTTTTGTGTTCAAAAGATTCAATTAAAAAATAATTACCAAAAGATTAGTAGTAGTCGAACATGACTACACTGTTTGAATTGATGTTTCCTTTTCATCTGGTTTAATAATAGAATGCTTTCTTAATTAAGAAAAAAGGACTGCCTCAGTACACCCTGACTGAATAAAAGTTTGTTTGATGTGTTGAAAAATTTAATATTTTTTTGATCTAATAAATTAATTTTTTCTCTCTCTCTCTCTCCCTCCCCATTCCTTTTCTTCAGCAGGAGATAAAGACAATTTAATTTAGATACCGATGGCAAGAACAAACCATTCCCTGAGCTTTGGTCAACGGAACAAGCCATAGAAAACTGAAAGGCAGAACAATTAATTGCCTTGGTGTTCATCTTCAGTGAGGGGCCCTGGCAATGTGGGGACGTGATAGCGCATAGATGGCCCCCCGTAATCGCGTTGCGGGGCAGAATCCGGCGGAATATTCCCCCCTCTGAAATTACCTTCCCCGGCACGCTGTCTGGCCCCTCTACAGCCAAGCGCCCAGCGCACAAATCCCACGTGTGTATGCAAACACAGCGGGAATCTCCAACGCCCTGGTAATTATCCCGCCATAGTAATCTCACACGGTCTTATGTAAGATTACGTACCATGGAACATGTTTCGCGTCGTGGTTTTTCTCGTTTCTCTCCTTCTTCTTCATTTTTTTTACCCTACTATCCACAAACCCTCATCCCTTTCGTTTAACCAGAGAGAGAGAGAGAGAGAGAGAGAGAAAGAGAGAGAGAGAGAGAGAGAGTGAGATGTGAAAATGACCATATTCATGGTGAGGGGGCTGCGGCAGGGGCATGTGTGTGTGTGTGTGTGCATGTGTGTGTGTGTGTGTGTGTGTGTGTGTGAGGCTGTCTCGGTGGCTTTGTTATTTCCATGCTTGGCAGCACAGGCCGGCTGGCCCTGCCGTCTCAGCCTCCGTCACCCCCAATGCGCGCTGGGCCTCCGGACTGTCAGAAACGCTGCTACCTGTCACCACTGACCACTTCATCGCCCAGCGGAGGGGTGTGTGTGTGTGTGTGTGTGTGTGTATGTGCTTGTGTGTGTGGAGTGGGGTGTGGATGGTTGGAGGGGGTTGTGGCAGCAGGCTCCAGAAATGTTTGACCACAGTCTGACCCTCCCTATGGTCCAGCTAGGTCTTCACATTGGAAAGACAGAGAAAAAAGACACACACACAAATACACATACATACACTCACACACACACACACACACACACACACACACACACACACACACACACACACATACAGAGTGAGAGAAAGAGAGAGAAAAAGATACAGACAAAGAAAGAGAGATAGAGAGAGAGAGAGTGAGAGAGAGAGAGAGAGAAAGAGAGAGAGAGAGTAATAAAACAGCCATATGACAAGTGAGATACTCCTCGGAGTCAAACCCCTGGTGCTCAGCTCACAGGCTCATAACCTTATTTGTTCTGAATATCGCAGCATAATAAATGAATGCTGTCATACATTTCAAACAGTCAAGCAACTCAAACGCTGTGTCTGTGTTGGGGAATGTACACACTGGGGCATATCCAGTGAGAAGGACAGCGAGAGAAGAGAGTGGCTGAGAGACAGAGAGAGAGAGAGAGAGAGAGAGAGAGAGAGAGAGAGAGAGTGAGAGAGAGAGAGAGAAAGAGAGAGAGAGAGAGAGAGAGAAAGGTAAAGATAAAAAGTTATTGTGTTTACATATAGGCCTACCTGTACCATGTATATATTTAGAAATCGCAAATGAAAGCCTCAGTGGTCAGTCGTCTTCATTTCATTTTTTCTTTTTATTACCACTGCAGAAATGTTAATTACTCAAGCAAGATTTTCCATTTGAAGAACAAAAAAACTGAAAAGGAATGTGATTGAATAAAATGTTCTGGGCTTCCTTTATTTCGGCGCTAACTGCTTTTGTCTACAGTGACTGTCCCTGTGCGTAGGAGAAATGAATGGTGGCAGGTCGAAGAAAAGATATTAATTAAGAGTAGATTCGGCATTGACTCTGACTTGTACATAAGACAAAAGGTTAAGTAAATGTCAGGGCCGTCGTGTCACTTCAAACAATGAGTATTAGCTTTGGAATCATTAATGTCTGCTGAGAAAACACAGTCAAATTGGAGTCCTGATTGCCAGAAAGTGTGGGGGCCAGGGCTGTTTCATTTCAATCTATAGCTAAATTAGCCCTCCAGCAGAGGGTTGAAAACACACAATTAGCCAAAGCTAGGTGGGGCGTCGGGGAACAGGGTCTCTAATGTGGTAGCTAGATTGAGTTCCCTCCCTCCTCTCTTTCTCTCTCTCTCTGTCCATCTGTCTCTCTCTCTCTCTCTCTTGCTCTCTCTGAAGCCAAAACTTTTCAGCAGGACTAACAAATCACCGTGGGTCTCACTAGCCCACCAACCCCAGCATCCCAGCCCAGCCCAGTCCAGTCTGCTCTGCTGAAGGCCTCTGCTGGGACCTGTCACTCAGCCTGCTGCTTACTGGAGAAAAAAAAAGGTCTGTTGGAAAATGGGTATGGAGGTTTATGAATAAGGTACTATTCAGTCTGAAGGCTCAAACAGATATTCTGCATGACAGCTTTGTATCTGTGCACAACTGGTGAGGTATTAGAGGTGCCCACATTTTATTGGCGAAGAGGTTTATTTGTTTAACCAACTAACCAATTTCAAATTATCTTATTTTGTAGAAACGTGAAGATTTATAATATTATGCTCAAGGCGACATTGCCTTATGTTGGGAGGATATAGAAATCGGAAATGAAATTGTAAAAACTGAAATTTCGAGAGAGTAGATCATAGGTAGGAATTCTTGCGCTTTTGATCAGGGTTGAGGTGGCGTTCCTGAACATATGGCATTTTAATTCCTATTTGTCTCATCTTGGTAGCTCAGCCTCGCTGAATCTCTGCTTCCATCGGGGGAAATATCTGACGAGCTGAAAATCCTTAGGAACAAAGGGCTTCAATCTTCACCATAATGGGATTTTAATTCCCTATTTTGCCAGAGAATTATGAAACTGAAAAAAGGAAACACCCACTTTTCAGTTTATGTCTATTTGTTCCTCTGTCTCTCTCCCTTTCTCTCCCTCTCTCAATCTCTTTCTCCCACTCCCCTAGCTGTCCTTCCCTACGAATTAACAGACATTTCAGGAAAGAGGGGAAAAAAAAAACTCCCTCTCTCCACAACAACCGCATCAATAAAACACACAAATAACCAAACATTCCACGCCTGACACCCAACACAAAACCGTCCTGAATGTGTGCTCGATGTTCATTTTTAATCATGAGTTCTGCTTTTGTGGCTGGTGACAGCTAGTGAAGTATGACTAATAAGTCCAGTCCCTATGCCTTCCTGCTGCGGTGAAATGGTCTCCACAGACACGCGGCCCTGTACATCATCATAAAATTCATTGCGGGGTGGCTAATAATCTCACTGTTTTTCACTTTGGTGGCAATCATGGCCACTGGAACGAGGCATGATTCACCAATTAATAGGCCATATTTCTGCTGCCCGCCACTGTAAATGGACAGTGTCAACCGTGTTGCCTCCATGCTGGAGTTAATTGATTGTCTAACCTGGACTCAGTTTCTCATTCACTCTGCAACAACATGTAATTGCAGCAGTTAGGTAGTACCAGCTTGCCTATAACAATGTAACTAATGGTACAGAATTGGATGCCACTATATTTTATCCTCACACTATATCTATTCTCATCACAATATTTTTTATTACTTTACATTTTTGAATACTGTTTTAGTTTATATTTGAAGATAACTGTCTTTGAAATCACTCATCCATTGAGTGTGTTATTGCATGGCATGTTGACATTGTTTTCCAATACACATGCTCCCTCTTTCCATCCCTCATACTTAAGAATGAGACATGAGTGATGCCACCATTGAGATCTGAGAGAGAGAGAGTAACAGAGAAAAGAGAAAGAGAGACCAAGGTGGTGGTAGAGCGTAGCAGTCATTTGACCTCCTCTTCATAATAGGTCCAATGCTGAGACAGACCTTTATTATTTCTGAGAACATTTGCTTTAAAAAACAAAACAAAAACAAAAAAAACGTTTCAACAGTGGAACTGCTAGAACTACTTCATCCAAGGACTATTTCCAGTGTTCCAGTGGATGTGAAGATGTACAGTATCTGAATGTCTTTCAGTGTCTGTGTGTGTGTGTGTGTGTGTGTTTGTGTGTGTGTGTGTGTGTGTGTGTGTGTGTGTGTGTGTGTGTGGGAGAAGATCCATTTACACATGTGCCATAACACTGATCACCTATGGGGAAAGTCCTCAAACAAAAGCCAAAAGAAAACAAAAATAAACAAAGACAAACACAGGAGGAAGCCCACTGCTGTTTACTCTGGTAGCACTCGCATTACGTCATGGCCTCAATTACCGTATTTTGGCTATTACTGCGAGCATTGTCTCCCCCTAATGTGACAGCTGTTCCCCGTTTTGCTTTAAATGTTTGTAGGTTAAATACTGTGTTTTGGATAATGGCAACAATACAAAAATGGAATCCCCCTTGGGGTAGCCAGGACTACAGGGCATTCTCTCACAGTCTGTCTGAAAATAATATGGTTGGGGAGAAGGAACGACACAGAGAGGAGAGTTAAAAGGAGAAGAAGAGGAGGAAAGGGAGAGGGAAAAAAAATACAGGATAGAAATTTGGACAGAGAAGAGTCGACCTTTGCCCCCATCTGAACATATGCGTCTGTGATCAGCCTGGTATTTCAAGAAAAACAAGGTCCTGAACCCTAATCCGTAGACACATAACAAAGCACACTTCACAGCTGCCATGCAGCGCTATCAGCTCCGAGGCCTGAGCGGCTCCCAAGACAATGCCTCCTCTATCACCCCCAGGACAAATATCTAGACAGCAATATTTTCTGCTTGAACGCTCACATTGCGTGCAACTCCAGCATGTGTGTGTGTGTGTGTGTGTGTGTGTGTTTGTGTATGTGTGTGTGTGAGAGAGAGAGAGTGGGGGAGAGTGAGTGAGGGAGAGAGAGAGAGAAAGGGAAGTAGAGAGTGTTTGCTGTGTGATTATTTTAATTTACTACCTGATGTAAATCTAAATGAACTGACAATAGCGCCTAGTGCTGGACATAGCACAGTCACTGGCCCCAGAGAGAGAGAGATTTTTTTTATTTATTTACAAATTTTACAATATACTGTAATATGAGACATCCAACTGAATAACCTTAACAACTTTAAGGGGGATGAAGGACTTCATTGGGTATTGCTTTATAGGTCCCTTTTTCTCATGTTTTCCCTTGTTTAGAAGGACAAAAACAATATGTGGACTCAGACACATTAAATCCACTAGAAAGCCACCTCATTATGGTGTGACATGGTCAAAATGAACATAAACAGTAAACAAAAACCTAATACATGCAGTCCATTTATTACAATTCTATACCAATAACTAATCAAAGCTTGTTCTTGATGTTTTTTAAACCATCCAATCAGATTCAGTTTACTACGTGGGGGTTTTATAAACACATCTAAGTGACAAAAAACAAGCAAGCAAATAAAGATAGCAGGACTGAGCAGGCAAACACAAGCCACCCAGGCAGGGGTCTTTGAGAGGGCAGCTGCCTGCGCAGGGCCGTTTAGGCAGGCTGTGCCGCTTGGCAGAGGCAGGCCTTGAGCCAGGCCCTGGCTGTGTGTTAATTGGGTCAGGGGGACCGGGAGGCAAAGGGCCAGAGCTGGGGCGCGGGCCCCTGTCGAGGGCCGGAGCAGACCCAGCCTCCCTCCCTGGCTCTGGGGCTAACAAGCCATCCATCACTGGCATGCCTGTCTACATCTCAATGCTGGAGTGTGACTGGGGTGAGTGTGTGAGTGTGTGTGTGTGTGTGTCTGTGACTATGTGTGGACCCCTCTGCCAGCATGTCATCCGATCGTTTACGGAGCCCCTGTGTGTGTCTGACCAGTGTGATGCTGGGGGGAGAGCCTTGGACCGTCTGTCCTAATTTCCCTTCAGCAGCCTGTCATCCTCCAGGTCCCACACCTGCCCCACTCAGGCCCACACACACACACACACACACACACACACACACACACACACAACCGGGGCCTGCTGCTGCCACCGCTGCTGATGCCACCTGTGCTTCACCTCCGGCCGTGCCCATTAGGGCTACAGCATCGCTTAATTACACTAGCTAACGCAGGGGAGACACGCAAACAACAAAAATAAACATTTCAAAAGTTTTAGACATATGCTTTAGTGAAGGATGTTGGAAGACTGCAGAAGAGGTAAAACAGATTTTATGTGTGTATTGTTCTTTTAGCTATAATCTAGTATAGTGCAGAAGACACTAAATGGATGATAATGTTGTATTTGTGCAACACTGGATGGCTTTTTTCACTTTCTTTTCAGATGGTGGGTCTCTGCATCACTACATGTTCTGTTGACAACAAATACAGCAAATCTAATAAAGACAAACATTAGGAGAAAGTGAGACACTTTCACTGTGTACTTCAAGTACACAATATTTCACGTTGTGTCCAATTCAGTCAATAAATGACAAAATAGGATGAGATCTTGAAATAATCCCTAGGGCTGTGCGCAACATGCCACATACTGTATTTTGGATGACATTCAAAGTTCACGACAGAAACTCATGTCAACACAAGATCCGCTTCGCGATGGCTGCCTGACCCAAAGACCAGTTTGCGGAGGTTCTGGTGGCATGGCCATGTTTTTCCAAACAAACTGGTGGGGCTTGGCTGGCAGTAAACACCTACTGTGGATATTGCCGCGGAGGCAGCGAAGCAGGGCGGCGTGCGCCGGGGTATTGGGCATGCGGCGGGCACAGGCGAGGGAAGGCGAGCGGCTGCCATATGGCACAGCCGCCAGAGTCTCCGCTCGGCGCTCCCTCGGTGCCAGTCCAGAACCACTGGTTCAGGGATCCAGATCACTGATCACACTCGGGCCGGGGGAGCGTGTTAATTGCATCCTGTGTTTGTCAATCAAAAAGAGTTTTTTTTCACCCCCCCCCCCCTCTCGCTCTCTCACACAAACACACACACATTCACTCTCTCTCTCTCTCTCTCATACTTTCTCTCTCTACCTTCATTTACCTTTTTTTCAGATAACTTCCTTGCATAGTTTTCTAAAGCCTGGGCTAAGATATGAAAGTGATGAATTTTTGAAGAATACTTCATTGTCCATGTGTTGACCTCGTTTTAATAGGAATGCACTAGAATCTTTTGAATTGAGTGATTTGAATAAGCAGAATGATGCAACCTAAGCAAATACAAATCTACCTGAATATACGTGTTATTAGTCAGAAGGAAATTAACTCTGAACATTAACCGCTGTTTGCTTAAATTAACTCATGGATGGCCACAAGACAAAATACAGGTTTGCGTCATTTCACAAATTAGCCAACTTCAACTAATGGAAAAGAGATCGCTAAGCTACATGTATATTCTGAATTCTGAAGTCTTCCACAGTGCTAGTAGCATGGCTATACTCAGAAAGGTGGTGGAGGAGGCTTTTACTTTTGCAGATGTCATTCATTCAACCCCATAGCTCTACATCACCTGCCATTTTTAGCTACAACTTCAAAATCGACATTTTACCTCGCATTTCAGTCTATATAACATGCTTCCGATATAACATGCTACATGCTAACATGGTAAACAGACAACAGCAGCTCCAGTGTGGGGAAGGCATGAGCGCAGCCCATTAAACTGTCAGCAATACCTTATACTTCAATAAGACAGTGGTCATACCATTATCTAAGAAACATTCAAATCAGTAACCTGCTGAGTCTGGGTGTAAAATAATTATTAAACGTGGAAAAGTTTGAGTAGGCCTAATTGCACAAAGACATTTTATTAATTGTACCCATACATTAGATTTCTCTTTCAATTTGTCATTTAGACTATTTCATTTACCAAAGGAATGTTATAGTTAAAAAAACTTTGAAGGCTCTTTGAAAGAAAGAAAGCATCAAAGAAAAAAGAAAGAAAAGAAAAGAGAGAGGAGAAGAGCAAGAAGAGCAAATAAGCAATAATGATTATATTGAAGTAGTGCGCTCATTTTACATTTTCATTTTTAAATTGTGTGTGAGTAAAATGCATGCACTGTGAACTAAAACAAACATACTATTCAACAAAATGAGTGCAGGATTTAGGTGTGGATCTCTCATGTAAAAGACGATACACTGTAAAAAATAACATTACATCTTACTGCAGTAACACAAGTATACTTTACTTACTATAGGCTGACCTAGTGTTCTTACTAGAGTAACATTAGTAATGTGCCGAACTTGCATCAATGGGGTCTAAAACTTGAGATACACGAGTAAGCTTCACAACTCAGACCTGAGTAAACTGGACTAACGCAGTGCACACGCGCACAGTCAGCAGAGGGAGCATTCTGGATTCCACAGCCAACGGTCGGCACTCGGCAGTGTTACGGTGTGGCTGACTTTTGGGATGGGAGTGTAACGCAGCTTCACCAGTGACTTGCTCTGTCCGGTAAGTTTACAGTATGTATTAATGTGTCAAATGTTTACAGTATAGGTTGAACTAACAGCATTTGTGCAAAACTGTACATTCGGTTTCATTAACAGCTGGGGTAGCTGCTAATGTTAAGTTCAACTTGCTAAGTGGCCGATATATGCGCTAGCTGCTAACAGTTTGCAGCTAACTGATAGCAGCTAGAAGCTATGCGAGTTAACATTGCCTCAGAACATGCAGAGCAGAAAACAAATATTCTAGGTATTCAAGCCCTTTGATATTTTTTGTTATCGAAGTTATGAGGAAGTGGTGGCGCCTGGGGTCTAGAACTAGGCTGTATAAATTTGCCAATAGCAGTTGTCTTCATGAGCTCTTAATGAAGTTTAGATAGTTCTAACGTTTCTCATGAGAAACGCTTGCTAGCATGCTAAGTTGATTCAAAACGTGTTTAAACTGTATGGTTTACGTCGATATTCCTACTGTATTGATAAAACAATTAGGATAATTGGACTCATAACCTTACTGACCGAGAAAGCCATGGTCTTTTATCTAAAATCTTTCGTTGTGATTTAGCAAGAGGACTTAGGTTGCAGTGTGTGGAATTTAAACGAATGTGCCGTTATTGAGGTGCAAAATGGCGTCATATAATTCCAACGTATGATTGACATTTTAAATTCTATGTATAAATGTACTAGGCCTGAAGCAATAGAGAAAATTCAGTTGCCAAATCATAATATTTTTAGCTTAACAGTATTAATTAGGTCTCTGGAGAAATAATTTAAATGAACATTTAATCAGCTGTTTTAGTTAAACATGGCCAATAGATGCATATTGATAATAATTTTGCCCTCTTTCTTTTTGCAGTTGGAAAACTGAAAATGCAGAGCAATGAACTGGACATGTAAGTTGTGCTTGTTTGGATGTGAAGTCAGAGGTCAGTTGCTCAAACACTACAGATTGAAACATGGAGGTTACACCAGAATACGACCGAAAAAAACTGCAGAGGGTGGTGAAAACTGGCCAATGCATCACCGGTTCCTCACTCCCCTCCATCAAGGCCATCCAGGGCAAGTGAAGCTTGCGTAAGGCGCGCAGCATCATCAAAGACTGTTCTCACCTCAACCACAGACTGTTCACCCCACTCCCCTCTGGGAGGCGTTACAGGTCTCTCCGCATCCGAACCAGCAGGTTCAGAGGAAGCTTCTTTCCTGCGGCTGTCACCCTACTGAACTCTAGCTCTGCATCCCGGTGACAACCAACCAACTAAGCCCCCGCCCGATGCCTCCTTGCCTGTGCCTGTTGAGGTGTCCACCATGACCATGGAAACCTTGACGGGGGACACCCACCCCCGCGGACAATTGCACTACTCTATCCCACCCATAGTGTTCTATTTATTTACAAATGTACATACTGTAATTACACTTATACATGGCATTTTCTACTGCTCTTCATACTATTCATCCTGCACATACACATATTTTTACTACTGTTATAATGTTACTGTTTCTGCACTACAGTACTGTTACCACACTGCACATAGCTGTATACTGTACATATATGTCTATATGGTTCATACCGAATATCCATATTTATTCTGCTAATACACTGCACATATTTATACCTAATTTATATTACTCTAAACCACCTTCTGTAAACCAACTGTATACTACTGTTTACACCGCATATTTCTTATCCTGTCTATGCACCACCTGTCTTTGTATATCACATTGCATTTTTCTGCTTTTTTTGCACTTCTAGTTAGAAGCAAACTGCATTTTGTTGTCTTTGTACTTGTACTCTGCAAAATGACAATAAAGTTATCTAATCTAATAGTGCCAACTATTTGTGTAGGCTACATTCTGCAAGTAAACTTTACTATCCAACATAAAGTACCCTTTACAACTCAAAGTAAGGGTAACTCATTTAACAGTAGTAAATACAACTTTGTTTTTAAGTAAGCTTTACTCGAGGGCATGAAGTAAACTTTACTAGTTGGAAGTAAGTAACCAGAACTTTAAAGTCTTAAGTAAGGATAACTTCTTCTAAGTAAGCATTACTTGTAGACATCAAGTAAACATAACTTGGAAGAGAAAAGTTTTGTTTACTTAACTTATTTAAGGCAACGAGTTTCCACCCTTTTTTCAAGTAACCATTACTTATTATTTTTTACAGTGTACGATGGGCACGATTCGATACAAGAAAAGATACATGTTCATAAAAAACTATTCAGTACGATTTGATGCGATGCGATTCGATGCAATTCAAGAATGGAAAGCATTCTGAAAGATTTTTTTATAATTTGCTCAAGGTGCACATTAATTTTATATTATCAATTATCATGCATGGTTGTCAATTAGGCAAAAAAATGTGTGAATATTATTATCTAAACTGAGGTTTGTATCATATACTGTATTGAAATGAAAAAAGAATAGTCTACATTTCAGTCAAACACAGCAGCCAAATACAACATAAAAATACTTTATAGACTTTATAGATTTTATAGAGTTATATCTGATTGATTTCAAGGAGCTGTAGCCTTGTTGAGGTGAGTCAATACCAAAATAAAATAAAACCGTGCTTAAGACACTCTTGGGCTTTTCTCATATATCCTACAAGAATAAAATAGGCCTAGGCCTACATATCAATGATAATTGGCTAATAATTTGTGCATCGTTTTAGCAGCCAAATTATTATTTAACATTAATATAAGGAAATCCCTTCATCAAACGTAAGGCTACTTTACAGACTATCGTTGCTGTTTAGGAATGCTATACGTGTTTAATTTCGCGCTGGATTTTGAAACAACGACCGAGTAGGAGTTGTCACGTGCTTAAGTTGCAGTAGATGTATGGGTAATGAGGTCCTTTGACAACTTTGGGCAATGAATGTAGCCAAAAACGAACTGCATTACCCACAAATCCGTGCCACGTGTAGTTTCAAAACCGGAAGTGGGATGAACGCGCTGCTTGGAACGTAAATGAGAGTCTGAGCGAGCAGAAAAGGTTGTGAACCAATTCGTAACAAGTAAATCGATATAACGACCGGTTCATTTCAGTTTTATTCCGATATGGGGCTTCACATATCGATGTAGCCGTATCTTACAGGTTAAAAACGGATACCGATACCTATCGGTTAATCTTTACACCCCTAGATCGTACATATTTTCACGATATACAAAAAGTATATTGCAAGGTCACTTTGGGTCATTTACAAAAAGGAGCAAACAATTTTGGACACATTCGAGTGCACATTCTCTTAATACACAAGAAATAGACACATCTCGGGTTGCATACCTGGCTCCATTATTACGGTTTTGATTTGTAAAGCTGTCTTTCTTTCTTATTTTCCTTCCCAGTTTATTTACCCTTGTTTGGGAAGTATACACTCTTAAATGTGTTGTCCCTAACTGGACACAGAGATGTGTTAAAAACAACGCAAGTTTTCAACACATTCATTTTAAGAGTGTAGTTTTACAAGAGATTAATTAATAAAGCATCATATTCCTAGTTATTGTTGCTAAGCTAATTTAGCAGAATGCCCACTTCCTATCCAAATACAGATGCAGATACATTTCATTTTGTTAGTGAGCAGATACAGATAATAATGTCACTGTGCACCTCTAGTGGGATACAAGCTTGTATACTTTCAGAAGTAGAGTTTCACATCCTCAAAGAGTTTCTTTTGTTGTTAAGTTATGGATACCATGAACTATTTTCACTTCATCTTTACAGCTGAGCTTGTTGTCAGGTTTAAGAAAAATATACTAAATGCATGGCTGAACAGCTGGAGAAAAACAGGAGAAATTCACAGTTGGTCTATTAAGTTATATAACATTGTCAAAACAAATGAGCAAGTTGTAATGGCTAAAGATTGACCCAGTCAAAACAGAACAATTCTCTTATGATCATTTCCCAAATGAGTGTGAATTCCCCCCGTTCCCTCTCTGCCTCTGAGAAAGAATGCAGCTGTTTCTGAGGGCAAAGTTTTTCTGTGACTTGTTTGCATAAACAGGTGTCACTGAGACACAACGCTAAAACCAGTGAAACCTTTGAGGTTTGTATTTAGGCTTATGTCAACAAAACAGAGGAACTGAAACTGTTTAATAGCCTTTCAAAACTCCATGTGAGTATGAACAATGGAGCCATTCTATTGGACAATTTTATAAATGGCAAATCATAGCAAAAAAGGACTGTTGCTGCATCGTAACAAATTGTAACTGTAAGTACAAAACCACTGATTTATTTTAGCAACTAATCATGACATAAGGCATACATAACCATTAAATAAATCAAATCAATATCAAATTTCTTAATTTATGAAAACAGAAAAGATCACAAAAGATGTACAGTGCTTTTTGTAAGTAGGCCTACATTTATTTGATACTGTACAGTCCCTAAAGTTGAGGGAGACAATTCATTTGGGAAACATACAGCGACCCCTTCTAGGACCTCACAGACACCTGTAAACATTGCACACGTCACAAATGTTAAAGACTGCTGCAGAGAAATCAATTTTGGCGCCTTCAAAAGCACCACTTGAAGTGTGTGCCGCCGTCGCAAGCGGCGAGAGTAGATCCCAATCTGCAAAGGTCACAGAGCAACACTTCCTCACTCAACAAAAGAGCTCCACAACGCAGACCTTAATTACCAGCCATAGGACATGGATTAAGAGACTAAATGGAAATGTCATAAAAATGAGTATTAGAGCAAATCTGTATTATCTTGTCTGTAATTGATCTTATCATAATGATGTTATCGCAGTCATTTCCACCATACTTCACTACTGTATGTTAATGTCTTGCGCTGCTTAAACAGCTGAAATGGCGTAGAGATGAAAAAAGGCTCCCACAAAACAGACTTATATTAACAATATATTGCTTGCAATCAGGGCAAATGATATACTCAAAATCCAGCTCTGCATTATTGTTTTAGTATTTAAACATTTATTAATTTGTTATCTAAAAATCAAAGTAACTCAATGTAGGAATCCATTTATATAATGGGATATAATGGGAAGCCCAATTAATCAGAAACCAACCAAAAGGATCATGCCCCTCCCCACGGCAGTGTTACATTGGGCAATTCTTGGCACACATCAACTTTGTGGGGCAGCTGTGGCCCACTGGTTAGCACTCTGGACTTGTAACCGGAGGGTTGCCGGTTCGAGCCCCGACCAGTGGGCCGCGGCACTTCTTGAGCAAGGCACCTAACCCCTCACTGCTCCCCGAGCGCTGCCGTTGAAGCAGGCAGCTCACTGCGCCGGGATTAGTGTGTGCTTCACCTCACTGTGTGTTCACTGTGTGCTGTTTGTGTTTCACTAATTCACCGATTGGGTTAAATGCAGAGACCAAATTTCCCTCACGGGATCAAAAAAGTATATATATACTATATATACAATGTCAGAGACTCCTTTCTCTTTATGGTAAGACAATATGGTATCAGGAGTTTGGAGTCATTGTTTTTAGGTAGGCTACAAGAACTTTATTGTGTTGCTTTAAAATATACCTTGAACTGAAGTTATGTAAGACATTTGTGTAAAATATTATGCGATAACTTGTAAGTAGCCTATGTTGACAAGCCCACCTCCTCATGTTGATCTTTCTCCGGCAGAAACAGAGCACAGGTGTGTATCTCTATTGTACTGTCTCTGATCACAGAACACAAGAGTGCAGCACCAGCTCTGTCGGGCAGGTCAGATGTCTTCCCTACTTGCTGCAGATTGTGCATGACTCATACGAGTTACTCTGATCCCAGGCCTGCTAACCTAAGCCTGGAATAGTCCGTTGTGTGGGAGTTGGCTGATTTGGGGTCAGTCGTTATCTTTCTCGGCAGAGCTCGTGGCAGAGATCAATCAGCTAACTATCCACTCTGACACGCAAGGTTGCGAGTGTTGGCTAGGCAGATAATCGTCAGTGGCATGCTCTGTCAGAACAAACTATACACCTCTCACAAATTAGAACTTATTTATCAAATGGGAAACCAAAAGAACAGCTATGGTCAAAACCTATTTAGCCCAGCTGAGCAAATCTCTATATAAAAAAAGCATGAAGTAAATAGCAGCTGTGTCTGCTATTTCAGTCAGCATGCAGAAGCACTGCAGGTTGTGGTCAGTACACCACAGTAGCAGCAGGGCACGTAGCATTGACAAATCTTGCAAAATGCTTAGAGGAATGTATGAGACTGAATGCCATTGATGACAAGTGAGTTAAAAATGTATAGAATAGAAATATATATGTATAATGTATAGAAATATATGTCCTAGCCTCACTTGTGCATTGAAGATGTCCTTATGCAAACTTCACAGCAAGCACTCTAGATGTAGGGGGGGGGGGATGCAATATTATTAAGAGAACTTCAAGGGTTTGTCTTTCTATTTTTTCCCAGTTCTACTTCTAAATGAGATCAAAGGGTTGAAACCATTTAAAAATTATTGGGATCAAAAAAAGAAGAGGAAAAGAAGAAAAAAGAACAGATAAAGCAACAAACAAATAAATAATACAAACAAGACGAAGTCTTTGCAATCTAGGGAGAATCCCCCCTGAGTTCTTCCCTTGCTCACTCCCTCTCTTTTTCTCTTACACACACACACGCACACACACGCACACACACGCTCACACAGACACACACACAGACACACACACACACACACACGCACACACACGCTCACACAGACACACACACAGACACACACACACACGCACACACACACACATTTTTTTCCTCACTTTCTCTCTTTTGTCTTTTAACTCAACAGGGCAGTTGGAATTAAAGAGCTCTCTGTAGAACTCTTCCTCTGTGGATCTGTCTTTCTGCCGGAGCTGGGGGTGGGCTGGGGAGACGTGTGTGTGTGTGTGTGAGTGTGTGTGGGGGGGGGGGGGGTAGATATAATTAGTCGAGAAGGATGAATAATGATCTTATTTCAATTACAGACACAGAGAAATCAGTTATGGCAGGCCACACATTTCACTCCATCCTTGGCTGTGGGTTACACATGGCTGTTTCACCACCATCAAGTCCACAACCCATGGATTCGAACGGCACGGTCGGCCAACATGATGTGATGCTCTCCTTACAGCAACAGCCTCTGAAGGTAAAGTGAGACCATCATGACAGAGGCAAAGACGAGACACATCTCCTTGATAGTAAAAAAAGTCATCAATATTGAAGCTTGACTGGGAGAGCAAGCTGCTTACAACACCAAGTGAGTAGGCTGAGTTAAATTCCCAAGGCCCACAAATTCTGAAGGAACCCATACATGCATAGCACATCTGTATTATGAATGCATACAAAGACATTTTCCTCTCTTATACAGTTAATGTTCAATGGTCAAAACTCAATAGGCTAGGAACTGATCTGAACCTATTTGGTTTTTGCAGTCGATGACGAGACTTGATAAAAAAAAAACCCAGGTGTGCCACTAGGAGACTGCAATGAAAGAGGAGCAGAGTAAGGCTGTTTCAGAGAGGCCTCCCTTTTGTTCAAAGTGAAGTGCACATTTATCAATGCCCATGGAGAGACAAGGTCAAATTATACTCCGTTTAAATGAGTCGGATAAAAGAGCTGTTTTATAAACTGAGGAGCAATGGATGGGCAGCATAAATAATCCCTTTTTGAAAATCTTGGACGGAAGAATGGAGGAGTGTGAGTGAGAGGGGAGAGAGAGATAGAGAGAGAGTGATACAGAGAGACAGACAGAGAGAGAGAGAAAGAGAAGGAGAGAGGGGGAAAAATCAATGCTTCAGATTCCTCTTTCTTACATTCACTTGGAGGGTTTGTGAGGAGAGGTAGAAGAGAGGGGAGAGAGAGAGGAGGCGAGAGAAAGACAGAGAGAGAGAGAGAGAGAGAGAGAGGGCAAGAGAAAGACAGAGGGGAGAGAGAGGGAGAGAGAGAGAGAGTACTACATTCAAGCCGAGGACATTTCAGGTCAATAAGGAATCAATACCAGCGGGTGAATGTACACACAGGAGATAAAAGACTTTGGAGAGAGGCTTGGCCTGATCTGTTGTCTGCAAGCCATTACGTTAAAGAACGAGGGATGTTCACATTATTCCACAACACTTCACGGCAAACTGTAAAGCTCTCGCATTATGGCATTAAGCTGCTTTTATAACCTTGGGATAGGGCCCCAAAAAAGGTTTTCTTCAAAGCAAAGAATGTTTTCTAAAACTACACAATATTCACATCAGTAATGTTTTGGTAAAAAAGGAGGCAATGCAGAGACCTTCGGCCTGGCAGTTGCAATGACCAACACGAAGGCAATCTTTAACCTTAACAAAAAAAAAAATATACAGTGTTAATTTTTACTTTGTTATACCAAATTATAGCAGTGTAAAGCAACATTATTCATCTATTTATAGATCTGTATTTTATTTATTTATTTTTTTTGCTTTGTCCTCAGAGAGCTCAGGCTCTGGTGTGATCTAATAGAAATTAGTAAAATAACTACAGCAATTAAAGCATTTTGAGTGAAATGGTGTGATATGTTAAAAGAAGAAGAAGAAGAAGAAGAAAAGAGAGAGAGAGAGAGAGCGTCACATGAGCGTCGGTGAGATTAATGAGCTGGCGAATGTGACGGGACGAGGGAAACTTAAAGACCTGTCAGGCCCCCCGCTGGGCTTCATCACACGGGCGAGATGAGCGCCGCGCTGCACCGCGCCGCTCCGCACCGCGCCGCTCCGCTCCACGCCGCTCCCCCCGATCCGCACTAAGACACGAATCAGCCGGGGATAATGCCAGTTTCATCACCGCAGAGCGCTGAAAAGACAACTTGGTGTATAATAATGATAATGAAGAAAAAAAAAATCTGCTCTCTCTAAGTGTGCATTTATCCATCACTGTACAAGTTATTGGTGTTTCCATATGAACATGAATTGGACTGAAGAAAAGAAAACAATATCCTGGAACAACTTATAAATGGCTTTCTTTGGCACGTATGCACAGTATCTCTTTATGCACAGTTGTCAGACAGCGTGTTATAATTATAACTGTATACATTTAAAAAATTGTTATCGTTCAGAAAATGCAATGTTATTTTCTTGTTGACCTTGTTGAGAGTGTTGTGACTAACCAACGTCTAAAAGAACCTCATTATTCTCATAGCATCTTAACCTATCTTTACAGTATATTGTGTACTGGTGTGGTCTTCATCAGAGAATCATCGCAGGGTATAATCATGTTTTTCATCTGGAGGATTTATTTAGCCCCATGTAGGGATGGAGAGTGCAGGAAAGGGGGTTGTGTCGACACACACACACACACACACACACACACACACACACACACACACAAACACACACACACACACACAAACACACACACACACACACACACACACACACACACACACACACACAAACCACACCTGTGTGATGGCGCTGAGGGTGAGAGTTCAGGGGTGCAGCCGTGGGCGTCGAGGGGAGAGGTGGTGGAGAGGAGAGAGAGAGAGAGAGGGGGGGGGATAGAGAGGGAGAAAGGAAGAGAGGGAGCGCACAGAGCCATTTACCAGGCAGCCTAAAGCAAAATGGCTGACACCTCAGTGCAACAGCACTCTGCCTCAATTAAGGGTTATCTTTAGAAGCATTGTTTTATACATGTGCTTAGTTAATGATGTCCTCTCTCTCATGGACATGTGGTATGTGGTTCTCGGCACGGTAATTAAGCATGCTGTTTGCGTAAAACCCGTGCCCTGGTGCACAAGTGTCCTGACCCCCCTACTCCCACGTATGGATACACACACACACAAACATATATACATTCTCACATACTAACAGACACACACACACACACACACACACACACACACACACACACACACACACACCACACACACACCACACACACACACACACACACACTGTACACAAATGCCTAGATATCCACATAGGGAGAGAGCGAGAATCAGAGAACTTGAATGATCTAATGGACTCCCATATGCGCACACAAACAAGCCAACTGAAGGACCAACTAAGCAGCCAACTCATGAACGCACTAGATTCCCATCCCTGCATTCTTTAATATTACATTATGGTGCAATGTGCCTTTGGTCACTGTGCTGCGGGAGATCTGACCTCAGAGGGCAAAAGGGTTTTGGCAGCAGAGCTGCAATAGCCTGGTCCTGTAGGGAGGCGTGGGGTCAGGCATTCAATATGGCACTGGGCCGCGCTCCGGGATCTCAGCGCAGGAGCGCCGCAACCAAACAGCGTTGACCCACACTGCTGACTGATACGGCATCCGTCAAGAGAATTCACTTTATTTAGAGAGAGATGAGGAGCGCTGACACACACACACACACACACACACCCACACACACACACACACACACACACACACACACACACACACACACACACATACACAAGAGAGGACTGTAAAGATGAAGGAGAGTTTATGAGTAAGGGTCAGTGCAAACTCTGGGGGAAGAAAGAAAGCGTGAAAGTATATTTTGAGAATTTAACCACATGCACACACACCACACACCACACACACACACAAACACACATACACAAAGTACTTGATCTGTGTTATTCCTTTAGTGTTTAGTTTTTTAGTTTAGTATCAGACAATTTGTAGCTGGTATTGCCATGCTGTCATTACACATTCTCTATAAATGAAAGCAAATAAAGCATGTTGTTCAAATAATGGCAGACTTGATTTGATTTTTATATGGAGCCTGAGTGAGGCATCTGAAAACAGTACAGAATATATGGCATGTATTCATTATTATACATTATGTATTCATGTGCTGTAAATGTGTGTGTGTGTGTGTGTGTGTGTGTGTGTGTGTGTGTGAGTGTGTGCGCATGTGTGTATGTGTGTGAGCGAGAGAGAGAGAGAGAGAGAGAGAGCAAGAACATATAGAGTATGTGTAACTGACACTCAGAAAGCAAGTGTAAAGGTGAGCCAAGCTGCAAATGGACTAGCCCACTGTCGGAGACTGAAGATGGATGGCTGTGATAATGCTATTGGTACCAGCAGCAATAAAACCCATTCCATCCCAGGCATACATTATTCCAATCAATCAAACTCAGCAGTGGCATAATTTATGACAGTTCAGAGCAACACCGGGAGACAGAGCAGCTTGATATCTCAGTCCGGGCAGACGGGGCTATCCACAGGCGGACGTCATTTCCCAAGGCCTTCTTACCACCAGGTACCGGAGCAAGGATCAAGCCTGTTCAGTTCATCGTGGACCGATTCTCGCATCGACAGTCTGCCACTCTGATCCGTGTTGAGATCCAGCTTGGGCCACAGGAGCCAACCCCCCCCCCCCTTCACACACACACACACACACACACACACACACACACACACACACACACACACACACATACACACACACACACACCCAACACCACCACTGCCGCCAGGAGCCCCAGACTTTAACCTGCCAATTAACATTTGGAAAGGATTAATGTTCCTCTGTTAGCGTCCGACTTTTAATGAGACTGGATCCTCTCGCAGCCAGATGTCCCACTCTATAGGTATCTGCTAGTGGCTGTGGCTTTAATTAATTATTGATGCTTTAATGCCTTCCTTCCTGCTTTGCTGGGGCTCAAGCTCACTCTCCAGCTCTGGGTGTGGGTGCCTGTGATACTGTAAGCTACCGGCAACAAGGACCATCTGAACGGGAGCGCAGCGAGGGAGAGACATATTTATTACCTACAGGAGGGGGGGGGAGAGAGAGAGAGAGAGAGATGGACAGAAGGAGGGAGAAAGAAACGGTCTCCCTCTCTCTCTCACTTGCTCTCTCTCTCTCTCTCCCTCTCTCTCTCTCACTTGCTCTCTCTCTCCCTCTCTCTCTCTCTCACACTTGCTCTCTCTCTCTCTCCCTCTCTCTCTCTCTCTCACTTGCTCTCTCTCTCCCTCTCTCTCTCTCTCTCTCACTTGCTCTCTCTCTCTCTCTCCCTCTCACTTGCTCTCTCTCTCCCTCTCTCTCTCTCTCTCTCACTTGCTCTCTCTCTCTCCCTCTCTCTCTCCCTCCCTCTCACTCACTCTCTCTCTCACTTGCTCTCTCTCTCCCTCTCTCTCTCTCACTTGCTCCCTCTCTCTCTCTCTCTCTCTCTCTCTCCCTCCCTCTCACTTGCTCCCTCTCTCTCTCTCTCTCTCTCTCTCCCTCCCTCTCACTCGCTCCCTCTCTCTCTCTCTGTGCGCTCTCTGACCTGGCTTGTCCTCTTGCTGCTTGTGGCACTCAGCGAGAGCGCAGGCGAGCAGTGCACACATGGAGACGCATCCACACGCATGCCGCCTGACCTTCGCTCATGCACTTTAATCTGAACTGATTGCATGTCCACTTACATAAATTATACACTGACATGGCTGCATTATTTAGCCAGTGGAATTATGGAGACATGCAGGATCAGAAGGCGCTAGTCACAATATCACAAATCTGTCCCAGGATATCTACGTATGAATATACAATATAAATATGGTTTTAGTTGTGCTTAGCTATCTATAGACTCAGCTTTATTCTATAGTTTGTGTTGTATTATGTTGAGTAGGGTTTGTAACAAATGTTGCTTCACACAATGAAAGTGACTAAATTCACTGTCCATGGAGTTACTGTATTCACCATCTGATAACAATGTGTGTAACCCTGTATAACTAAAAGATTAAATGTCATTTCCATTGATTTAACATACACTTAGTGTTTTATATGATAGTAAATACTAAAGGCAAAATCAGTAACGCAGCAATGACATCCCTGTGGACCTTGGATTAAACAACTACAACCACACCAACGTATTATTCTGCCAGGGCCTGCTTAAGCCTAAAATAACACAATGAATACATAAAATCCACAAAAATAAATCATCTACTTTTGTGGAAATTGTACCTGTAGAAAATACAAGCACATTCACACAGTAGTATGCCTGCATGTTCACCAGAAGAGATAACTGCTCTTTTTAAAAGACTCTCTTGTCTCCATCTAGCAGACAAGCTGAGGTGGTGTGATGCCACAGAGCTTCATTTTAATGTGATTCAGGTAGAGATATGATCATACAATACCGGACACAGACCTGCGTCTTGGCTTTGTCAACCAGCTGCCTGCTGCCTTACATTCGGTTACCTCCACAATCCCAAACTGGCAAATGCAATCTGGCTGAATGAATTTAGCACACCCATGTCCTGTCATACACAGAAAGAAAGAGAGAGTGTGTGTGTGTGTGTATGTGTGTGTGTGTGTGTGTGTGTGTGTGTGTGGGGGGGGGGGGGGGGGTTATAAAGAGAGCATTTGTCTGTGTTTGTGTGTGTGTGTGTGTGTGTGTGTGTGTCTGTATGGTACATAGTGAGGTTAGTATATGTGTGTGTATGGTTAAGTGTGTGTGTGAGTGTGTGTGTGTGTGTGTGTGTGTGTGTGTGTGTGTGTGTGTGTGTGTGTGTGTGTGTGTGTGTGTGTGTGTGCATGTGTGTGTGTGTGTGTGTGTATGATTGCATGCATCCCTGCGAGTGTGTGCAGCAAGGCTGATGAAAAACGACGCTGTGGAACAGGAGCGTTTCCGTGTTCGCAGGTTCCCATGCACATGTTTAATCACACTTAATAATGTATCTACACCGGTGTCTCCAACTCAGATAAATGGGAACACATGCTGAGGTGTGGGAGATATTTATCAGGGACGCAGGAGAGAGGGGGAGCGAGAGAGAGAGAGAGAAAGAGAGAAGAGGAAAAAAAACGCAAACTCCAGCACTTCACTCTCTCTCTCCCCCTGTCCTGGTGTTTGGGAAGAATAAAACGGCGAGCAGCGGGTCAAATGGTCACCTGGAGGTACTAAATGATTGAGCTGTGTTGCCATAAAGCAGTCCCCCCCCCCTCTCCTCTCTCCCTCCTCCCCTCCTCTCATCCACCCTCATCCTTTTTGCAGAACCCTTCCAGTTAATCCCCGCTGAACACTCTGCATTTTTCATTAGATGAGATGGAAGTTGACTTCAGGCCAGAAACAGTGGGGATATACTGGAACAATATTTTGACAAGCCAGAGTTGTAGATTCGGGAGAGCGTGAGGGCACGTGGGGGGGGGGGGGGTACACAGGAGTGCGAGAGAGCAAACGTGTGTGTGTGTGTGTGTGTGTGTGTGTGGTGGGGGGGGGGGAGGGGTGTTTGGAGTGTGTTTGTATCTTTATGTGTGATGTGGGTATCATCTGAGGTGTTTGAGGAAAGAGCAAGTGACAGAGACAGATAGATAGAGTGAAAGAGAGAGAAAAAGAGTAAGAGAAAAAGAGAAGGAAACTGAAGAAAACTCAATGGAGTGGGGTGTATTCTATATTCCACAATGCATATTAATTCTACAATAAATATTGGCTAGGCCATTATTAGCTGCTGAAAATCCACCCCAGTCTGTCATTTGCTCTGGCATGTCAGCCATAAAGCTGAAATCAGTATGCAAAGAGCCACAGCATGATATTTAAGAGGGAGCCATCCAGGGCTTCTATGTCACTTTTGGACACAAGAGACGACCTGTTTGCCAGCATCAACGATAGGAAAAATGTAACTTTTCCTTTACCAGCTCTGGACTCTTTCTTCTCTCTTTCTTTCTCTCTCTCTCTCTCTCTCTCACACACACACACACACACACACACACACACACACACACACACACACACACACACTCCCAGCCCAACTTAACTCTTAAATTTAGAGTGCAGCGGCCGTTCATGTTGTGTTATTTCGACACTAATGCCCAGAGTGGTGGATTTGGGGAGGGGGAGACCATATAGCTGCCGCCGCCTCGTGAATATGTATGCAGGCGAGGAGAGGCCGCCACAGCTGAGACACAGAGGATTTGATGTTCAATAAAAGAGTAAGCCTTTGACATGAAATATGAGAGGGGCTAGCCTCAATATAAAAGAACCAGTCAGGGAATTAGGAGTATGGAGAATTCTCTCAGATGTGAGGGTGTTCACTGAATCATGAGAGGTGTGTGTGTGTGCGCGTGTGTGCATGTGTGTGTGTGTGTGTGTCCCTTATAATAAAGCATGTCTTACCTATGACATTACAGCGAAGTAATAAGAGAAAGAAAAGACTATGAACTGAGCCCGAATCATAAACACAAGCCCTCTAACATTTCTTGGTGCCACCAAGGTTAGCTGGCAACAGCGTCGTTCGGCGATCACCCAGAGCAGCCGGGTTTTAGATATGCACATCCCAGCCGATGGGTCTTACAGTTCAATCGATCAATATTCAATCTGTACGTTTTTAACACAGATAATGAAAATCAATGAGAAGCTAAACGGGCGTGTTTAAATGAAGTGGTGGCGTAAATTGGAGTACATTGCCGGATGCATCTCATAAATAATGCCCTTAATGAATATGCGATGCATGCTTGGTTGTTTGAAGAGAACTAAGTGATTGAGCGTAATACCTTACAGGCTCACTCCTTAATGAAACATCACAGACCCATAACGATCCCTGGGGAGGCTGACTTAAACAGAGTGAGACGGCTCAAAAGAGAGAGGAAGAGAGGAGAGAGAGATTGAGAGAGTAAGAAAGAGAGTGCAAAGCTTTCTGGGTAAAAAAAAACGAGAAAAAAAAAACACTGGTACACTTCTGGCTTCGTAGGCCTGCAGCTTGGTATGTTTTGATTATCCAGAGTTCTGTGGGGCAAAGAGATAAAAGAGCAGGCCCAAATAAGGGAGCGGAAGGGTGCAGAGAGAGATGGAGGAAGAGAGTGGGAGAAAGAAAGAAAGAAAGAAAGAAAGAAAGAA
>NW_027468620.1:23179924-23182424 GCF_046254945.1 Alosa pseudoharengus | reverse complement strand
CTGGAGCACACCGAAGAAGAGGTCAGGGACTCTGCCTGCCTTAAAAGCTGGCCAAATGGACTGCGGTTTTTAACATGCTAAAAATACCCGCTGATTTCACTGGACTGCATGGAACATGGACCGTGGCACCCATGCGCAACCGAGCCATGGAAAACACGAGATTGAGAAAAGCAAAACACAACGTGGTCCATTTTTATGGGACAGTGGCAGTGAAAATGTCTCCGTGGACATCCAGAGATCATGCTATGGCTGCAGACAGGACCCTGACCTCATGTGGTGGTCAGATAGGAGGTGAGAGTGGCGGACAGGCATCTGAGGATGGAGCAAAAGCCAAAGTTGAGATGAGAGAGAGAGCACAAAAGACCACAGAGAGGGAGGAGGGGAGGGGTGGAGGGAGAGAACTTACAGAGTTCAGGACAGGGCAGGGCCTGGTTAGAACAGATATGTATGTGTATTTGTGTGTGTGTGTGTATGTGTGTGTATGTGTGTGTGTGTGTGTGTGTGTGTGTGTGTGTGTGTGTGTGTGTGTGTGTGTGTGTGTGTGTGTGTGTCTTTGTGTGTGTGTGTGTGTGTGTGTGGTATAGTGTGTGTATATGTGCCTTTGAGTGGATGTGTGTGTGTGTGTGTGTGTGTGTGTATGTGTCTGTTTTGGTGGGGCCCTCATTGGTGGTCACAGCACTCCGAGCCTCGACACTGCCCCAGAAAATGACCACTAATTGGCCTGCCTGTTGGTGGTCCAGCTGCAGCGTGGCGTGCCATTGGCCAGAGCCCTGTCGGCCATTCCACCCCCCACCACTGCCTGCTGCGCCCACAAATGACCCCCGGCTCTGGCATGCTGAGCACGCTAAAGACCCCCTGTTCACCACCCCAACAACAACTGTCAGAATAATAATAGAATCAGAATAATAAGAAGATAGGTTTATCAGAATAATAAGCAGATAAGTTTATGCAACAATCCTAGCAAACAAGGAAGGGAGAGAAAGGAAGAAGAAGAAGAAGAAGAAGAAGAAGAAGAAGAAGAACAAGAAGAAGAAGAAGAAGAAGAAGAAGAAGAAGAAGTTTGAAACAAGTTGTAAAGTTCACAAAAAGCACAAGGTAACAAAAGAGTGCTGGCAAAATAGGCATCTGTGCAGCTTGCAAGGCTGTGGCTTTAAGTGCATCTGGTATGGCAGCTGTGTGTGCAAGCAGCTTGGGCCACTTTTATTTCTTCCCTTGGCCCTGCAAAGTCTTTCTCGCATGTGTGGGGACCTTTGGTCAGGTCACGTCTCTGCGCTCGATGGACCAGTTTGCAGACTACTCTCACCTACCTGACCCCTCTTCACCTCACCATCCCTGTCCACCCTTTCTCAGCCGCTCGCTGGCCATTTCTCTGCCGTGACTCCTCCCCCTTGACCCTCCGAGTTGCCGTGGTGACGGAGCCCGGCAGCCACCCACTCGCCTGATGCGGCCATTCTGCTGCCGAGGCGATCCAGCGGGCCAGACATCTGTGCGTTTGCCGGAGCGGTTGCCGAGTGGTGTTAATTATGTATCAATGAGCCAACAGTATACAGGGATTAAATGCTGAGACCGCGTCACGTGAGCGCTTAGCATACAGTACACAGCGTCCACAGAGAGCGAATGGAAGTGTTTAATGCACAGAGTCACGTTAAATATTTATACTGGTATTAAACCAGATGGCAAACACACAGGACAGGGCTATACTGCTGTGATGTAAGATAATGGCACTGCTTTGCACACAACTGCATCACTTTAAATAGATACACGGCACTTTAGATGATGGCCTCTATACATTTTGAACGACCTGCAACTGATGATGATTAAAGCAACAGGGTGCACAGGGCTTACGTCTCAGGTTGATGTCTTATACACTACAGCAGGCACACAACTGAGAGTATGTTTGGAATTGACCAGACACGAGAGCCGCGCGAACGGAATGCTTTAGTTACATGTCTGGTGTACCCTGCCTGTTAGGAAGGCCTTGCTACTTGACCTGCAATACAGTATGTTCATAGCGCTTTTCAACTAACAGACCACTTTGTTTCCAAAAAAGGGCGCATTTAAAATAAACTATTTGTTTTTTTTTGTTTTTTTTCGCAGAAAAGTAAATTATGGAAAATCTCTCAGTCAAGAGTTGACGAAAGCGCTGCCTTGTCTGAACTTAAAAAAACAGAATGCTAAGTACTTTGAATCACAATGAAAAGGTTGTTCCAAAAGAGAAGAAAAAAAAGAAACAGCACCAATGGTACCGTATGGTGCGATTCACATCAAAGATGAAAAAATATGTCTTTTTTTGTCTTCACACGGCTCACAGGATGAAATATTACGTTTGCTATTGTTGCGAGGCCACTGGTGACAGCCTGATTCGCGATGGTAGAGAAGCTTGTGCTTTTGGGGGCAGGAGGAGGAAGGCACAAGCTCCAATTAGTGCATTCAGACAGGTCAGCTGTGCTCCCCACTTCTCCATGCTCTTGCTCCACTCCCAGATCAGCATATGCTGCAT
>NW_027468620.1:23174924-23177424 GCF_046254945.1 Alosa pseudoharengus | reverse complement strand
CCTCATGGCTATCCTCTGTGACTGTACTACATTCATCAATTAGCTCTCATCCTCCCCTCAGGGTCAGCCTCCCACGCAGTGGCCTGAGAGGATGAAAGGTCCGCCAGCGTTTGATATGAACACCAGTCCTCCACTCTCGCCCATGACCAGCAGGCCTCACCCCGACCTGGGCACGCAGGGCAGAGGAGGGCAGGTCTGGCTGCTCCGTCTCCTTTGCTCTTTTCATCCCTCTCTCCCTCCCTCCCTCCCTCCCCTTCGCTCCCTCTGTCCTTTCCGCTCCTGACCTCGGTGACCCCGAACCTCTTTCAAGTGCATTTGGCTAATTGGAGAACATGAGGAAGAGGAGAGGATATGAAAGAGGCCTGTGCCTTAGGGATTCTGGCCAGCTCCAACCCCCATGCCCTTCCCTGCAACCCCCCACATACACACACACACACACACACACACACACACACACACACACACACACACACACACACACACACACGCACTCTTACATACATGGACACACATGTACACACATACACACGCCCCATGTCCATGTGTGGTCTGGTTTAGCATGTACTTGCTCACTCATACAGGGAAACTGACACAGATACTGTACAACCACCCACACACACACACCCACACCCACACCCACACCCACACACACACACACACACACACATACACACACACACACACACACACACACACAGACTCACAGTCAATCCCGTCGACAAAGCAATTCAGTGATCATGTAAAGCAGGCCCTCTCGTGTAAAATAGTGTCGAGCAGATCTCCTCATTCTCCCGCGTAAGACCCACTTTCATGCATAGGGTTCAGTAATTACATCCAGCATTCAATGTTAAATTCCAACTAATCTCACAAAAAACGCCAGCCGATTAAGCATGGCAGAGCAAAATTTATCTTGCGTACAGTTATCCACACACCTGGGGAAACTGTTCGGGCATTTGCTCTCTCTCTCTCTCTCTCTCTCTCTCTCTCTCTCTCTCTCTCTTTTACCCACCCACCCACAAGCACACACACACAGACACACAGACACACACACATACACACTCTCTCCCTTAATCTATTTATAGAGATGTGGATCCACCACAGCCGTCCAGGTTAAATTAATCTTTCCAAGGTACAATGGCGGCATTTTCACCAGGGACTGCAGCCTGCAGCCTTCTGCTCTCTCGTCTCTGTTTGATTCTCCCCCCACCCTTCCACCCCCCCCCCCCCCCCCCCCCCCCCCCCACAATCCCACATCCATGTTCTCTCTGGACCAATGCAGCGAGGACCAGAATATTCCCCCGCTCCCTCTCGGCCTGGTCTCTCTGGAGGACAGGGGTACATGACTGCCCCTCATCACCCACCCTCCCCACTCAACCCCTCTCCACTGTACTCCCCACTCCCCGAATACCTCATGGAGCTGGTGCCGGGTGGAGTGGAGTGTGTCCCCGTGCGACGGGACGGTTGAGGAGACGGGCCGCCGTCACACTACAGCGCCCTGGGCCTTGCCGCGCCGCTCCGCTCCGCACCCGACGAGACGTCCCCACAGTCGGGAGGATTACACAAGGGCCCCCCAGCACGTTTACTCTCGCTAATGGTGCAGCAGTGTCGCAGCGTAATGACTCAAGGCCAAAAACGATGGCCTTCATACCTGCTCCGGTAACTGAAATTGATTATTTTCCCTCTCTATCCCTCTATCTCTCTCTCTCTCTCTCTCTTTTGCAATAACTCTGCATTCATAAATGGTTAAATGATTTGGACTGTTCTGAGAGGGCCGTTTGTGCCGGTGTTTAAGACTGTTACAGAAAGGGGGAAATTAAATGCATCGCCACCAGCCATTTATGCTGCAAGGATACTCTTATCACATCAAAGGCAGACGCACTGGTGGGGACGAAACAACCAAACTGGAGAGCCATTTATCATGATAGGGCACACACTTCCTCCAGCCTTTAGCAGAGACAGCCGAGCAACACTCTCCCTATGAAAGAAATGCCTCTGTGCCTGTGGGTGTGTGTGTGTGTGTGTTTATATGTGTGTCTGTGTATGTGTATGTGTGTGTGTGTGTGTGTGTGTGTGTGTGTGTGTGTGGATGGGTGTATATATGTGTTTGTGTGTCCGTGTGTGTGTGTGTGTATGTCTGTGGTGTCACTAAATCACTCTAAAAGACTCACGGATTGACGGGAAACAGGATATTAGGACACTGCTTTCTCAATGGGCCTCGGTCAGCAGGGCCGGGGCGCGAGGAAACGACTGTTAGCGCGCTATCGCCCAACTCCTTGACACCTGACTAAACTTCCTCTCTAGAAAGGAAGTGAGAGTGGCCACAGGGGCAAACAGTTAACAGTCACCTCACGCAGGCCTGCGGAGAGCGAGAGGAGAGGAGCGGAGCGGAGAGAGGAGAGGGGGAACGAGATAAGGGCCCGTTACTGGCCCTGCGTTTTTTTTATCGCTCGACGTCGCCGAGCTTATAGCCAAGACAAGCGTGCTCCACTTGCGTGGGATC
>NW_027468620.1:23164924-23172424 GCF_046254945.1 Alosa pseudoharengus | reverse complement strand
GTACATTATGCCAGGAGAAAGGACCACCGGGGGTCAAGGACAGTGCCTGCATCGAGCCTTAATCAGATGCAGATCAGTCTAAAAGCATCGGAGCAGCAAATCCCTGCTCTGAACCAGCCAGACGACTCTGGCCACCCTTCTCTCTCTCTCTCTCTCTTTCTCCCCCCCTCTCTCTACCCTCCCCTCTCTCTTTCTTCCATTCCTCTTTTTTTTTAACTCCCCTCCTCCTCCCTCCCCTTGCTGCCCTCGGTCTCTGCTCGAGCCTTTTAGAGAAGGTGGGTAGATAGATTCAAGCCCTTTATTGAAAGATCATATGGGATGACTCTGGAATCCCATTACTTGTTGATTAAGTATTGATTCCAGACCAAAGTATTAACAAGTAAGCTAATATGGAGTGACCCCTGAGACCAGTGGCTGGGAGCACGCAGAGAAATCACACACGGAGAGGGGGATCGAGTAAAGGAGGGAGAGAGAGAGGGAAGGAGAGGTGAGGGGTAGGGAGGTAGAGAATGGAGAGTTAAATTGATAGATAGATAGATGGATAGATGGATAGATGGATAGAGAAATTGAGGGATAGAGTAAGGAAGGGTGCAAAAATGTAAAGAGTATAGGAAGACTGAGAAAGAGAGAAAGAAAGAGTGTGAGGGAGAGAGAAAGTGGAGGGTATGAAGAGGGGAGAGTGAGTGGTATGATGAGACAGATGTAAGGTGGACAGGCACATGGCTCCAGCGTGTGTGTGATGTGCTGTGGTGTGGTATGGTGTGGTATGTGCTGTGCTGTGCTGTGCTGTGCTGTGGTATGGTGTGGTGTGTCTGACTCTGATCTGGGCCTCGGGTAAAAAACTGTCACACTTCACAGGGCGCCGATCAATGGCCGCTCTCTCTCCCTGAGCTTCATCTTATTACAGTCATCACACAGCGCCCTCCTGATTGCTCCTAATGACCCGCGCTGATCCAAGAGCTACACTCACCACGCCAAGAAGGCTCTAGAAGGCACGAGAGGGAGGGGGCAGGGGGGGAGGGAGAGAGAGAAGGCCTATAGCCCAAAGACACAGTTGTTCAAAAATTTTCAAAAGCCAAAACCTGACAACCACAGCGCTGTGGACCTTATCGCCATTCCAACGTTATGGAGTCCTCAATCTCATGCTGCTCTGGACTTCAGCCTCAAACCACAGCTCCGTCAGCCTCACTCACCCCTGTCCGCCTGCCAAACCCTGCCCTGCCCTGACAGTGAAGGTGACCCTGAGTGAGATCCACAGGGCTCCTTGGGTCAGTGATGCTATAGCGAACCAATTTCTCTCACTATCCCTATGCTTGTCCTTCTCTCTCTCTCTCTCTCTCTCTCTCTCTCTCTCTTAGCACAATCACCCTCATCTCAATGAGTCTTTAGCTTTTAAAGTTTGATGTTCAAAAGGTCACATTTCTCTCTCCTTAGCAGATAACACAAGCTTCGTGGTGTGATTTCCTCCTCACCTGACATAGTTTGAATTGTAGTTTTGACCCAGACTTGAAATGCAAATTTAATTCTTAAAGCATGACGGCAAACATACAGAGATACATAGCATGTTCTGGAAAACATGATCTTTTCAGTCTTCCTTCAGCATTGTGTACAGTGACAGCAATATATAATGTAAAAAAATCTCAATCATGTATAATTCATGTACAGTTAAGGTCAGGGATGTAAAATAAGAGGTGGATAAACTATGAATTTTGTGATCTAGGTGAGATGGACTGTGCTATGCAGTATCGGATTTAAAAAAAACATTCAGAACCTGTTTGATGATGGTGGAGGTTATTGTCCAATGTTTATAACAATACCAGTGGTATTAAATGGTTCCTAGGCTGTTGATGACTGTACATATTGTGAATGTGGATAATACAGTGTGATTTTTGAATGTTAAAAGTTGCAATTGGTGAATAAACTCTTTTGAGAGGTGGTTAAACTCTAATAAGAGGTGGATAAACTCTATTTCAGAGGTGGATAAACTGTGTTTACTTCCTTTACCAGATCTCTGGTTTCATTTAATTTAATTTCATTTATTTATTTGCACAGTGCACATTGATCAACATTTCTAAATGTGCCAGTGTTAGCCAGCAGGCTAATTTTCAACTGTAGTCCATTGGCAAGATGTTATACTAGACACATGGTGGCTAAAAAAAAGAACATATTAAATCACATAGCAATTGATACAGCAATAAAACATAATGCCATAGGACTGGCTCCATTAAAACATTTAGAACATAAGACATATAACCATACAGCCATACAACCCTTAAGGGATCAATAAAGTAACCATCTATCCATCTATCTATCTATCTATCTATCTATCTATTATACATACACCATGGGTTACAGGACAGCTAAACTATAGAGGCAGACCAACATTAATGTATTATGAGAGGTGCTCACATTTTTGTATGCTCAAAAGCCAGTCCTTAAAATGGTGTGTGAATGTATGGTGAGAGGTGGAGTTTCTAATGTCCACTGGCAATTGATTCCATGAGTAAGGAACTGGACATAAAAGGGACTACACAGTCCCCTCTTAAAGGGGAACTTGGCAACTATTTCAACGTAATAAACCCGTTTAGAAATCATTTGGATGGTTAAATGACCTGTTCCGGTGAAAATGGTGACTTTCCCCGCTGCGCCTAGCGTCCTCAGGCGGAAAACCAACCTTGCAACATTGAGACTACCGTCCCGGAAAGAGAAGTGAGAAACAAGAAACTAGTTTTAAATCGTGTTTCTTACCTTGTAACATCCACATAGTTCTGCCAAACTTATGCTAACCGTTCGCTAGCTTGTAAACAAATACATATGTGCTTTATCATTACCTTTTCCCACAGTTTGAAATAGCATAATGCACAATTTCTCCAGCAGAGGGGGAAATCCTGCCAAGTTTCCCTTTAAAGGAGAATTCCGGTGTGACCTAAAGTGTGTTAAAACATGATACCAAGTGTGAACGTATGTCTCATAGCCCATTTCGGCTTGTCCCCTGCACTCCAAAATCTGGCGCTAGTTAGCCGATGCTACCAACAGCTTTTTCAATGGTGGTGCTTCGGCATCGGGCTAGCCATGCAAATAAATCACTGTTTTACACCATTTACGAGGCTTAATGTATCTCCACACTTCATTGGTAGACCTCCGAGGGCCCTGACATTTAAAACGAGACATTGAGAACTTTGAAAAAGCACTGGTAGTTTACTTACAAGACGATTTATACAGACAGTATCTTCACGAAGTTTAGCGTTTGCAGCCATCTTGAATTTAGTCATGATAAGTCGAGCGACGAGTAAGAACGAACAGGTATGATAAGGGATCAGATTCCAAAAATAATTCTGTGGAAATGCATGGATTCCAGTGGCTGCTACTGGAAGAAACTGGAATCCATGCATTTCCACTAAATTATTTTTGGAATCTTATCCCTTATCATACCTGTTCATTCTTACTTGTCGCTCGACTTATCGTGACTAAGTTCAAGATGGCTGCAAACGCTAAACTTCGTGAAGATACTGTCTGTAGAAATCGTCTTGTAAGTAAACTACCAGTGCTTTTTCAAAGTTCTCAATGTCTCGTTTTAAATGTCAGGGCCCTCGGAAGTCTACCAATGAAGTGTGGAGATACATTGAGCCCTGTAAATGGTGTAAAACAGTGATTTATTTGCATGGCTAGCCCGATGCCGAAGCACCACCATTGAAAAAGCTGTTGGTAGCATCGGCTAACTAGCGCCAGATTTTGGAGTGCAGGGGACAAGCCGAGATGGGCTATGAGACATACGTTCACACTCGGTATCATGTTTCAACACACTTTAGGTCAATATCACACCGGAATTCTCATTTAAGGCAGACCTTGTGGTTTTGCTGCTAGATGACTTTTGCTGTATAAAAGTGCAGAGTGGAGGGGGAGCCTTCCCATTAATGATCTTAAAAATTAGGCATGCATCACTGTGTTTTAAAATATTTTCCCAACTGAGTAGGTTATATTTGTTAAGAATGTTACAGTGGTGGTAAAGTTTTTTTTTTTTGTCCAAGACTTTAAGTGCTTGTTTGTGAAGTGATAAAATAGGCCTTAATGTTGTGCTACATACCTTTGTCCAGCTTGTCATACAATATGTTAGGTGAGGAATTATCATAGTATTCATGTATAGATTTGCTACAGGTGTTGTCAAACAGTTCCTTATACCTAAAGTTCGCTATAGGTTACATTTGGTTATTTGCACCACCTTTCTCACTTGATGTTTAAATGATAGAGTAGAGTCAAGAATAATGCCCAGATATTTAAACTGTGTAACTGTTTGAATGACCTCCCCAGACACACCGACATTGGGTTCACAGTGGGATAGTGTTGCTTTTGCTAAAAAACATACAGACTGTCTTCTTAACATTGAGATACAGCTGAGAGCAAGTAAGCCATTTACGTACTTGTACCATTGTATCGCTGAGCTTGGCAGCAGCTTGGGCTTTAGTTTTTGCATGAACATATATGACTGTGTCATCAGCATACATCTGTACCTCACATCCAGTGCACACTGATGGCAGGTCATTTATGTAGATGCTGAACAGAATAGGGCCCAGGACAGATCCCTGGGGTACACCAAGTTCGTTCCTCAGGGGTGGTGATGTCTCGCCACTAACTCTCACACACTGAACTCTCTTTGACATGTAAGATCTCATCCAGTCAGTAACACTGGATAAGAAATTAAAATAAGACATTTTGTGGATGAGTATTTCATGGTTGACAGTGTCAAAAGCTTTTTTAAAATCTAAGAAAATTGCTCCAACTATGCCTCCTTTATCCAATTGACTTAATGTTTTCCACAAAGAAACAATTTGCTGTCTCTGTGAAGTGATTGGCTCTAAAGCCAAATTGCATGGGGTGCAGTTTACAAAAATATTTGTACAGGACATTGAAAACAAATTATTGTACAAATTTCATGCTAACTCTGTTGTACCCTTCAATTGAGGAAAAGTCATGAAACATGAAGCAAAAAAAAAAGTGAACCATATATTTTATGATGTTTATGAAACGTTGCTTGGGGTCAAATGGAGTGAGCGAGATTGCAGCCATAGAGGACACCTATGTCTTTATTATATACAGACAGAGGTGAAGGATGAAGAAAAACAGCCAGGCAAGCGGAGGATTTGTTATTCTGCCACGCCGCGCTGCCAGTCGATACCTCCACAGATTATTCAGATTAGTGGGAGGTTTAACTGCGCTGATTGACTTGATGAAGGTTTTGTCCGGTTAAAAAGCTGACACAATCCATTACAACGAACATCCCGCTATTGATTAAACCATTTCAGGGCCTGGCCTCTCTGAAAGGAACTCCGAGATGGCTTGTATTTCATTTTTTCCACTCTCCTTGTCTGTTTTATAACCTCTTCGCCTGTCCTCATTTGTAGAAATTACACACGCTGCTCTGATACTGGCCACAACCACAGGGCAAAGGATACAGCCACACAGTAAGATGAATACTAACGGTGCTTGATTTATCTCTGCCGATACTCTCTAATGCTTACTATCAGGGGTCATACTCAATCAAACTTCCTCTGAAAAGGCTTTCACCACAGGCAGGCTTTTCCTTTTCAGTCTAGCTCCTGACATACGCTTTGAAGGTATACTCATCCAATACACTTTGTGTCAAATGCAGCAAATTTCTCCTCACAGCTCTTTGGTTGTGCATTCAGAGTTTGTACTCAAAAGAAGTACATAGGCTAACGCTTCCAAAGAAAAATGTACATGAGAATCAAACCTGGCAACTTAGAAAAAGCGACAAACGACTCCTGCTAATCAACTCATTGCTTCAGTGGCACGGAAGGGAGGGGTTTTGTTTGATGCATCCTGAAACCCTTTCATCAGAATGGTAGACTATACCTTTAAGTGGTTTCTGGACGCTGGTGCCGTGGTGTGGCGCAGTTGGCACCGCCGCCGGTGGAGCTCCAGGAAACACCAGCCGGCTGGAGCTGAAGCTGGAGCCCCTATCCGCTGACACCACATCAAAGGCACGCGGCCACACCAGGCCTGCCACTCGCACCAGTGGAGCCCTCCCAAAAGCAACAGAGGGCCTAATTGCCCAGGCGCCGGCTCGCGTGATTGCGTCCTCCTTAGTGAAAAATTACTAGCGCCACCTTTTTTTTCCCCCATCTCCTCGGGTCTTGAGTTAACTGGCCTGCTGATTGAATTTACCTCATTGTGCGCATTAGATTATTAATTCAAAGAAAAGTGGGGGCGGAATTGCGAGTGAAGGCCAGTCTGTAATGGCTTCTTCAGCCAGCAACTGGATATAGTATGTGTGTGTGTGTGTGTGTGTGTGTGTGTGTGTGTGTGTGTGTGTAGTAAGGTGTGTGCTGTATGCCCGATTCACCTGCCCGAGAGAGTGCATGTTTACACAGAAGAACGGGCTAATTTCCTCTCTTTTGTTTATTAGAGATCCAAAGGCCTTATTAGGCATGTAGGCCAATTGGATGGAGCGCGATGTCTCTGAGACTAATGGCCAATTAAGCCATGCTAAATGAGAAGGTGGGAGATTGCTATCTAACTCGGCCCCTACCGTGCCACTGGGCTCAACTGTTTCAACCCACAACCATTCCTACCAAGCAATCCAGGCAGGGCGGGGCTCTCTATCCAGGAATGCTGTTAGAGCACAGTACTTGCTGTGTTGTACGCCACTGTTTCAGACATTACTAATCAGCAGTGGATTGATGATTTCTCTCGGTTCTGCTTTACCACATACTAGAATGTTTGATGAGATTTTGGAGGGAAGAGTGTGTTCCATGAATAGAACAGTGGCTATTATCACCAAACGCTCTCATATGGTCGGGAGCGGAAAATTAATAAATAAAAAAAAGTGTGGCTACAATCCACCAAATGGTGTGTGTTTTTTTATCATTTGTCCACGTCCAGTCTCGCTGCAAGTTAGAATTTCCTGTAGAGGCGATAAGACCAGTCCGCAAATCACCAATGGGCCAGAGCATTCATCCTCAAGTAACACAGTAGCCGAGTTCCACTGTCTCCATGCATGTGTGTATTTGTGTGTGTGTGTGTGTGTGTGTGTGTGTGTGTGTGTGTGTGTGTGTGTGTCTGTGTGTGGGTGTTGGTGTGTGTATCACTGAGAGAGAGAGAAAGAGAGAGAGGAAAAAGAGAAAGAGAGAGATTTGAGCTGCATACTGTATCAATTTTGCGCAGTTTAAATGACCTAAATAAAGAATTCAATACAGGGACTCAATAGGAGGCTTAGTCCACATATTTATTGAAACCAGGTCCCTTTGTCCGCTGCCAAATATTTCGTGGTTGTCTGAAGTTTAGACTGGGCTCCTATGATCCAAGATGGATTGGAAATCGGATCCCCGTCCGTAATAGGCAGGCCGAGAGAGCACAGGCACAGCGACATTAAAAACCCCAAAGCACCATGGGTCACACAATGGCCCTGATTGATTATATCAGATGCAGCGGACGGGAGTGAGTGGGACCCCAAAAAAGGGAAGTGGACCCACTTAAGCGCAT
>NW_027468620.1:23144924-23154924 GCF_046254945.1 Alosa pseudoharengus | reverse complement strand
AGAGACAGGAGACAGGGCCTGTCCTGGCCTGCCCGGACCCCGCCACCGCACATCTGCTTAAGGCATCCACGCACGCGGGGCCCGCAGAGTGGGAGTGAGGGAGGGAGGGAAAGGGAGAGAGAGAGCACAGGTCGAGGCTGAGCTGAGGGTGAGCATTAGTGTTAATGGATAGTGAGAGGCAGGCCAAGGAAGCAAGTATTAGGCCAACCAGAAGGGGAGTATCTCTCTCTCTCTCTCCATCTCTCTCTCCCTCCCTCTCTTTTGCTCTCTATTTCATGTCTTTTTCATTCTTTTTTTTCCTCCTCAACGTGTCCCCTTGGCCTCTATATTTCTCTCTCTCCAATCTGTGGGAGACCTAGGGTGGCCTGAGGTGAATCAGGCTATTTTTTTTTCCTTTCGTCTTGCTCCATGCTGTCTTTCTTCTATTAACTCCTTGACACGTCTTTCTTTCCCTCCCTCTCTCTCTCTCTCTCTCTCTTTCTCTCCCTCTCTCTCTCTCTCTCTTCCCTTCAGCTTTCCATCTTGGAATTATAGGAAAGAATTTGTCTCGGTGAAAAATGGCCACCTTACTCTCCAGCCATTGTCCAACGGTCCGAGCCAAGAGAAACAGCAACAGACCAGGAATCTGGAGTTCACAGACGCTGCGCAAACACACATCCAGACCAAAGCCCACACCGTCCTGAACCGATAAACGTCAATTCATTTCCCGGGCACGTTCATCAATACACAATGCGTCCCTCGGTGAGGGCCTTTCAGAGCGGAGGATAAAAAGGAGGCCTTAACACTGGCTAATTATCTGCCCACACAAATGAGAAACACACACCGGCCCACACAAAGGTCCGTGTTTACCTGCCTGTTCCCAGAGATGGGAAAATAAAGAAAAATAAGGATCGGGGTCAGGGACTGGCTTCCCCTAAAGATAAGCCGTGACCCCAGCGCCTTTCCGGAACCTTCCTCATCACCTGAAATCACCGGGGCCGGTGCACCGACGCTCATCAGCATTCCAACACAAGCACATGAAGAACTCACCTGTGACCAATTATACAGAGGTTAACCTGGGGAACTGGGCGGAAAAGCGCATCTGATTGGCTGATCAGGGCAATGTGGCCGGAGCTTGTTATGATGGCCCCGTAATGTGGACACAAAGCTGTCCGTATGGACACTGTTTGTGCTGGTCATGGTCCCCCTGAGGGTACACTGGTCTAGCCTAATTATGCTCTCTGAAGCTCACAGGAAAGGCCACTCATAGGCGTGACAGAATTCATTAAAATGTGCAAAAATGCTCCAGGAGAGTCACTTCTGTATCGAGCTGAGGTATTTTTTGATGCCATGGCCAAATTAAGAGACAAATATGTCTGTACTGAGTGCTGTTGTTTTTTAACAAGAATGATAATGTATCATCAGTGTTATGGCACACACACACTAAAGCAACACTAAGTAAGTATAAGTATAAGTATAAGTATATATACTCTTTTGATCCCGTGAGGGAAATTTGGTCTCTGCATTTATCCCAATCCGTGAATTAGTGAAACACACTCAGCACACAGTGAACACACAGTGAGGTGAAGCACACACTAATCCCGGCGCAGTGAGCTGCCTGCATCAACAGCGGCGCTCGGGGAGCAGTGAGGGGTTAGGTGCCTTGCTCAAGGGCACTTCAGCCGTTCCTACTGGTCGGGGTTCGAACCGCTAACCAGTAGGCCACGGCTGCCCCGAAAAATGTGCCACTTTTTGAGATTCGCTTTTATCAGGCAACAAGATTTGGTATCATCTTCAAATTCCTTTTGATGGTATGGTCATGTGAAGGACAAACAAATACAGTATGTGTCATTCCCACCTGCCATCCAGGATATGCACTATGCAGTTCTGTGTTCCAGACTGGAGCACAGTGCAAAAATAAAAGAAAATATCATAAACATTGCTGACTACATTGCCAATAGACATGTTAGCATATGCCATAGGCATGTTAACAGAGCTTCTAGCAGTGGTAAGAAGGTTCTGGATGATGTTTGCAAGGTCTCTTAGGTAGTCATCTCGCTACTTTTAAACTCCTTGCTGCCATGTAATTCAATGTGAAAATAGTCCAGTTGAAGCTATACAAACACTGATTCCATGCAGGGGTTAGTTTTGGCCCACAGTGCGAATCATTGGGTCTACTGTTGGGCAAGTGACTGATTCATACATGTCCCTGATGATCCTGATAGGGTGATGCCTCAGCTCCAAAAAACAACCTTGAGCTGCCAGTCACCAGTGGTGCAATTGCTTTGAAATGACCTGGTGCCACAGGAGCAGAATGATGATTAAGATGTGTGTGCTGTGTGCGAGCGTTATTAACTAGTCTTTTCATCTGAAATGGGATTTTATTAAAGCCAATGCATAATTAAATTTAGAGATGAGCCCCATTTGTACAATGGCCAGATAGCTGGCTACTTTGATTTTGTTTTAGACTAATTAGGCAGCATTGACATGAGTGAGCATGCAGCTCTGGCCTTCTCTAATATGTTAAATAAGAGAAATTGCTTAAGTTTAAATCTTTGGCAGAAGTTAATTGCGTTAATATGATGGCTACTAGAAATACTGTCATTTTAACTCATTTTTTAATTGCTGTTTTAATTTCTTTCATTTATAGTAGATATGTTGATAAATGTTGACATTGATGAAATAATAAATTAGCTCATACAATCTGCTATATAGAAATTAATGGATTTATTTCTCTAAAAATAATAATTTTCCTGTCTGGTTGTGACATACAGTATAGTACTGTATGTATACAGGTATATAGTATATAAGTGCATAACTGTGTAGCAAAAATCCTATTTAGCACTGACAATGAACACATGCAAAAGGCAAACGCCAAACTATATTCTATGAAAGCAGGAGGAGATGAACTCGTTGCAATGATGGTTATGATAGCTACATAGCATTTTATCTACTGTAGATACACAATGCACTTTACGATTATGTTGGGGAAACCTCACCTCATCCACCACCAATGTGAGATATAGGGGAATGGACAGATGGATAAGTGGATGGATAAATCCATTGGTCACTACTTTGATTGAAGTAGCTACTATTTGAATTTTTAATGTGTTTTTGGCATGTAAATCATTAAAACACTATTTTTCCCCTCTCTTACTTACATTACATCTCAGCGACCAGCTGTTTTCCACAGAATGATTGACAGAGTGTAACTCGAAGGCATTTGGACTGGGCAAAAAGAGAATGCTTAGGGTTTTTTTTAAAAGCATAATGGGCGTTGGGTTTTCTCTCTCCCTCGTTCGCTTAAAGAAGGGTTGACTTGCTTCGCAGCGTTTTGCTTGACCGCAGCTCGGTGTCTGGATCTATTACCCTCAAATTTGGCGAGAAGCCGGATGTGTCACTGACAGTGCTCGGGCTCCTGATTTCCCTGCATAATGCGGAAACCTTAGCTGCCTGTCCATGGCGAATAGTGAGTGGACGCCGTGTTTACACTGCGAATGTGGCTACTTGCAAATGACAGGGAGGTTCCACGGAATGAGTGGGGAAGCTGATTAAGCATGTGCCATTAGACAGGCTGAGGGAGAATCGGTGCCTACTGCTCGGGACGCTGTCAAAATAGTGGGTGGTAATGCAAAAAAAAAATACTTAAATATCGGTCATTATATCCACACTGAGAGAGAGAGCAAAAAAATAAAGATGTGGAAAGAAAAAAAAATGGTGCTTGGCATGCACATGGACACAAAGGCGAGCCTTTCCTTAGCCCCGTGTGTGCAAGCCTCAGACATCTTTTCTTAGCGGTAAGTGTTTGTTGACAGACCAACAGAGGTGGCTTTGTTATGCCCCTCAACCCACTAAAACCTGGGGTCGATTAAGCTTCCTCGAAAAAGCTCACATCTCTCTCCCCTCCCCTGCACACATTCGTTTTTGAAAGAGAAGAAGACGAGTAGAAAGAGAAATAGAAAGAGAGAGGGAGAGACGGAGAGAGCAAAAAATTCTCCAAAACACAAGCAACGCTCAAGTGGTCTTCTGACACAAATGCAGCCTCCACATTCATGGGGCCCCAAGTTTACCAACACATTGCCATGGTGACAGATCACACAAAAGCCTTAATTTGGCCTCTTGGCCATAACAACAACCAAGGAGAAATGAACTGCGGTAACACCTCGGCTGAATATAATAAACCGCATCTGAGAAGTAAAAAAAAGCAGAGGGCGAGACAAGCAGACAGAAACAGTGAAAGAGAGGAAGAGAGAGAAAGAGAGATATAGAGAGAGAGATAGATAAAGAGAGAGAGAGAGAGTGAAAGTGGAGAGAAAATACTGTGTAGATGCCAATAAAAAAAGGCACAAAACAAAAAATTACAAACATGGGTAGCAATGTTGTAAATAGGGCCTTTCATAGGCGGCACAGGGAGGTGAGTGGCTTCCTAACCTGCGGTGCTCTGGAGCGCGTTTTAATTATCACGGGCGGCGCTCACACATGCTCTTCTGCGGCGCAGGGTGAAATTTGGCTGCATGTGCAAGGCCTCATTATTGTAAACGGGGGCGGTGATGGTGGCGTGTGTGTGTGTGTGTGTGTGTGTGTGTGTGTGGGGGGGGTGATGTATGCTCCTCCCTGCTCTGAGTCGTGCTTGTTTCCCCCAGCCGGACTGAAGGAAGGAAAAAAAGAAGAAGAAGAAGGGAAAAAAACATGCGCTCTCGCTGTCCTCTGTCTCCCGGTGGAAATCGGCGAGCCCATCTCACTGCTTAGCAACCAGCCCTGGGGCCTGTTTTGCACAGCTTAATTCAGATGTGAGTTAGCCGCTGTTGATTGGTTGTGCGGCTCACTCCACTCCCTCTCTCTCTTTCTCTCTCTCTCTCTCTTTCTCTCTATCTCTCTTTCCCCGTGCCCAATCCCAATGGACTCTCTCCATCTTTTACACTCCCTCCTATCGTCTCCCTCTCTCTCATTCTTCGTCTTGGCCTGAGAGTGAGAATCAGCAGTCTGTTGCTCATGATAGTCATGTTAGGTTAAGCCAGTAGAGATGTTCGAAAGCAGAGCACAATAAAACAAAATAGAGGTGAATGGACTTTAAATATTCTGTCCTTTTATCTACATTCACTATACCCGTATAGACAGTGTATGCCATTTGAGAAGACATCTAATCTTTTGTGGAGACAGAGATAATAGCCGAGCACTGTGGAACACATAGGAGACATATTTAAAATATTTATGGTTCAAATCTATGGGCTATTCAAAAACTCATAAACATCATTTGTTTGTTTTTATTTAGTTTTTAAACATAGTAATCTAACTCTCCTACTGGTCATAGTTTTAACTGTGAATGACAATATAACATATATGCTCTAACAGTATCGCATACAAGTTTAATGTTTAAATAATAGATTATAATACTTATGTATAATAAGGATATTACACATTTTATGGAGAGGAATCAGCTTATATGGTAGACGATATTATCCCGCTAGTGTGGCCTTGTTCGTGAGGCTCTGTGCATTGGAGTGCTATACACTGTCCTCTCTCAGCATTTGAAAAAAAGAAAAGAGAACGAACCGCCGCCGTCGTTCCATGTGCAGTGTGTGCGAATTGGAATGAAATGAGCTCAACATGGACTTGGCTGCGCCGAGACACAGTTTAACATCTTCGGTGATAGCGGGTCAATTACCGGTGTGTAATTGCAATAATTCCAATAACGCCGCAGTCATGCTTGACAGTTTCCAGGCTAGCCCCAATAATTGCGGGGTGATATATATGACTGGAATCAAAGGAGCCGCACCAGCGCAAACTGTGAAGGCTGCCTATGTCAGCCCAGGTGGAACTGACAATACTTAATGCAATAAAACGGCGACTTATTAGCACTGTTCTAAATAGCAAATTGGTGTGAATACCCAATTGTTAGGGTTACAATTGAGAAAATGGGAGAGAAGAGATCCATGTAAAAAGGGAGAAAATGACTGATATTCTTACAGAGGGTTTCACCAGGACTGAGGGGAATTAAAGAGCCTGTTGGAGAGGTGACTTTTGTTCTTCGCTCTACCCAGTGCACGTGCTATAATGACACAAGGTTAACAATTACATGTAGTCCAATATATCATTAGATCAACAATTTGGCTATTATATTATTTAGAAAGCCTGATGTGTGTGATCTTAGAGCAGTTGACCCACTCAGTACTGACTTGTAATGTAACGTCCACAGCGCAGTATGAAGCATATGCAGTTAAATAGCAGCAATTAGAAAAGAAATACATAATTTCGAAGTGCCACTCTGGATAAGTTTGAAAAGTGAAAATAAATAGCCTGTCAATGCCTACACTTCTGGGTGGACACACACACACACACACACACACACACACAATTTCAAAGAGAGAAAGAAGGAAAGAAAGAAAGAAAAAAACAGTGACAGATGAAGTCCAGACAGAGATGGCGTAGAGCTAGCATGAAGTGCTGAGAGAGGGATATGAAAGCCCAACGCTTTGTTTGGGTTAAGCAAAATAATTAGTCTCCCACAGCAATTTGTGTGTGTGTGTGTGTGTGTGTGTGTGCATATGTGACTGTGTACATGTGTATATGTGAGCTGGTGCTTGTGTGTGTGTGCATGTGCGTATGTGAGTGTGTACATGTATGTATATGTGTATGTGGGCATGTGAGTGGGTGGTTGTGCGAATGTATGTGTGTGTGTGTGTGTGTATGTGATGTATGTGTGTCTATGCATGTGTATATGTGTGTTAGGCAAGGCAAAAGTAAACTAAGAAGAATTGCCTTCTGGTGTGGCCACTCTATGAAGACCGCCGTGCTGAGCACAAAGCAGCCGAGCTGGCATTAGTGGCGAGCTCTTAATAAACAGGAAGGGGTTAATAGCGCAGAAAGAGCCATCAGCCCGGCCGTGGGGGCACAGAATATTCTTTTCTTAAGTCAGCTGTAAGTAATTACGCCATGGAGCGCTTCTGACGATTACCATAACAGAGCAATTGGACGTGAAAAATGGATAATGGTATGGACATGGAAGTGTATTTAAAAAAAAAAAAAAAATGCTTGAGTTGGTTAGTTAATGCTGCACATTCTTGGCTTCTCTTTGCAGGCAAGTGGGGTTTAGGGGTTGTGGGGGGGGGGGGGGGGGGATGGATTGGTGGCGGGGGGTGGATTCCACTGGATTTCTGCACGAGGGCACAACGTGGGCCTGTTTAGGGGCAATTTTCTGACACGTTACAGATTTATGACTTGTGACAAGGTCTCTGTCTCTCCTCAGCAAAAGGGTTCGGCCGCTGCATTTGGCATCTGTCCATTCACTATGTATATACTGCAAGACATTTCACAGCTCTGAGAAGAAAAGAGAGAGAGAGAGAGAAAGAGAGAGAGAAAGAAAGGAAGAAAGAGAGAGAGAGCTGCAGCACTCTGAAAGGGCTTTAGCCAAGAGAGCGAGAGAGAGAGAGAGAGAGAGAGAGAGAGAGAGAGAGAGAGAGAAGACAGGAAAGATGAGAAGCTTGAAAACCTATATGGTCTTGGCATGAGACCATTTGATTGCGGCATTACACAAGGGAACACAAAACGCCTCTGCTTATGTTTAATGCCCAGTCCTTTAATCACATTCACAATTCTCACAAAGATGAAAGTAACATACCACTGCTACTGGCAGCGTAATCCTCTCACTAAGGCATATAGGAGTACTGTTTAAAGTGTATTTATACATATATAGCCATACTGTATATAGTCAATAGATTCTATTGACCTGGAAAGACATTTCAAGATTCCTTGACGTTTCTTACCTCCAGTTTGAACACCATCAAAGGTAGGGTGCCAAGACCCCTTCATTCATATGACTCTCACATCTTTAAAAACAAACAAACCACACACACACACACACACACACACACACACACACACACACACACACACACACACATACACAGAGAGATAGCGTGGTGGACGGTCAGAGTCCTGACACCCAGGACAGTAGCAGTCTTTGTTCTCCAGCGGAGAGGATGGTAGAGAGAGAGACATATGAAAGAGGAGGATGGGGGGGAGTCAGGGGAAGGAGGATGAAGGGCCCAGAGTCCAAACAATCCCAGCAGGCACCTGGTGGCCATCCTCAGGGTTCCCACCACAGCGCTGGCATTCTGAACCAAGTGCAGAGTGGCAGAGGTCACATAGAGGGGAAGGGTCAGGGGTCACGCAAGTCTAAGAAAACATCCTTAGTCCTATCTCTCTGAGAGGGACTCAGGAAGTCTCTCTTAACAAAACACACACACACACACACACACACACACACAAAGACACACGTGCGCACATGTGCACGCACACACATACACACACACACACACACACACACACACACACAGATGCTTACACTCACTCAACACACACACACACACACACACACACACACACACAGTCACCACATAAAACCAAAGAAAAGTCTGAAAATGTGAAGACAAGGTGGAACAATAAAAGAGAGGAGAAGCTCTCATTTGCTTTTACTGAACGCTTCTTTCATTTCACATGTCACAATAAAAACAAGTGCCCCCCATTCCCCAGCTCATGTGAGCTTTTTAAAATGAAGAGGCGCTGAAAAAGCCTCTGCCGCCAAGGCATAAAGGCAGCGGCGCTCCAAACACAAGCACGAGTGAGACCCACAGAAGAAGAAAAAAAAACCTCCTCCATCAAAGGAGTCAGTGCCGTAGTAGCCGTCTACCGAGCTGCGTCCAAGACGGCGAGCCAGAAACAACAGCTCATCTCCAGTGGAAAAGAGCGCTCTCGCTGGCAGAGGCCTGCTGACCACAGCGGAGGCAAGCCAAGCTGACAGGCTCACACTGACATGGACCGTGGCCAGCGCCCGACATTTGAATCCTTTTCACGTTTTGATATATTTATGCGTGAATAAAGAAATAAAGTACAAGGAAAAGAAAAGAGGGATGTAATGTTATTTATTTATTTATTTATTCTGTTTGAGAAGAGATGTGAGTTGACATCTCAATTGGTCACAAGACCCCCCCCCCCCCCCACACACACACACACACACACACACACACACACACACACACACACACACACACACACACACATACACTGACCCCCCCACCGCCCGCCTGTTCTCTGGGGTGTATCTGGCCCTGTCGATGTGTGGCATTGGTGGGATGTTGGGCCAGTCGTCCTGCCTGCCAAACAACCCCCACACTCCCCACCCTCCAAACCCATGCCCTCGTCAGCCTAGCCACGCTTGGACTGATCAACAGAGGGGCTTTAAAAGATTTAGAGTGAAACAGGCAATTTCTCTGCCCTTCTCCCTCCCTCCCTCCCTCACTCACTCACTCACTCACTCACTCACTTTCTCTCTCTCTTTCTCTCTCTCTCTCTCTCTCTCTCTCTCTCTCTCTCTCTCTCTCTCTCCTTCTCTTCTCTTCATCTATAATATCCCTGCCTCTGTGTGTCTCTCAGACAGTAAGGGTAGCCAGGGTAGCACTTAGCCAGTGAAACACTGGGGTGTGTGTGTGTGTGTGTGTGGGGGGGGGGGGGGTCGGTCACAGCTCCAGGTTGTCGGTTGCCCTACACACCCGCACACACAAACATACATACACAAACTTCAGAAAAAAAGAAAAGTTTCAATTTCAGACACGCCGTGGATAAATGTTTTTGTTGACTGCGAGTCCAGAGCTTAGATGTACCAGCGCTAAAAATAAAGCCACTTGGCTTGGCCTGGGGCCCCTCTGGGCTGGTGCAGGAACATTAGGCTGGATTTCGTCTTGGAAAGCACAATTAATGAGTCACTGTCCGAGGGCCTCCCACACACAAACACACACACACACACGCACACACACACACACACACACACACACACACACACACACACACACAACTAAACACTCACTGTAGCAGGTGGCTGGGAGGGCTAAGTATAGGAAGCAGACAGTGCAAGCAGACAGGGGGGTATGTAAGTGTGTGTGTGAGTGTGAGTGTGTGGGTGGGTGGGTCTGTCTGGTGTGAGAGCTAAAGAGTATGGTGCTCTATTTGTGCTGTGCCCTAGAGA
>NW_027468620.1:23124924-23137424 GCF_046254945.1 Alosa pseudoharengus | reverse complement strand
GATAAGCTCTGAAGTGAGTTTGGTTCACCATCCTTCACTTTCATTTGTCTTGAGATCTAGTGAAATCACTGAAGTTTACACAACCCAGGATTGTTCCCATATACTGTACATTTGCAATGAATAGAAGAGTGGACAAGGGGGATTTACACTAGTAAATGTCACTAGATGTGTCTCTGTGTGTGTGTGTGTGTGTGTGTGTGTGTGTGTGTGTGTGTGTGTGTGTGTGTGTGTGTGAGTGTACAGGCATGAACATGAGAAGGGAACGATCATGAGCAATGAAGAGAGCGAATCTCATAGAAGTCAATTTGGGACGTGTCAACGACCGCAATCCCACACAGACTGCTGTTCAAATGAGTTTCCCATGCAAAAGCAGAGGTCAGAGTCATCACTTCCTAAATGGTGTGACCAACACTTCCACACCGGCCAATCAAAACAGATGATGGTACTTTGTACATACACAGACAAACACACACACACAGACACACACACACACACAGACACACACACACACACAGAGACACACACACACACACACACACACACACACAGACACACAGACACACACACACACACACACACACACACACACACACACACACACACACACACACACACACACACACGTGTGATGGACGGTCAGAGTCACAACACAACACATACACAAGGAAACATGTAAAAAATAAACAAACAGACTCAAGAACATCCTGTTGGCCTGGAAGCATTCGAACAGGACTCGTTTGAGACCTGTCCAGACCTCCCTGGCTTGTTGTCTTTTGTTTAGCTACCAAGTTACTGCATCCATGTTGTTTTGACAATTCATCTTAGTGTGACACCTCCCAAGGTGAAAAGCGCCCTTCTGACAAGGAGCAGGACAAGAGCCATCCTCATTCCCCCGACAGATGGGCTCCATCCACCTGTCAATCAGGAAGCGGAGGCGAGGTGGGGCCGGTGCCATGGTGACCAGCAAGCCGTGGCGCTTCTCGTGAACAGCTCTGCTATTAGGGAACAAGCAAACAAGCTTCCCAGCTTCTTTATCTTCTCCCCCTACACACACACACACACACACACACACACACACACACACACACATGCGTACACATAAAGACATAGATACATACCTCTTCTCCTCCTGCTGAAACAAGGCTGCACCCCCCCCCCCCCCGTTTCCTTTCCGCTTTCCGACTCCCCTAGTTAAGACATTATGGCACTGAAATTTTCATGAGGACACAGGCAGCGGAGTTGCCATATTTGAGGATTGAGTCTTTTTCTAAATGTGTAAATAATTTAATCTTGGGGATAAGTGAAGTGGATTTATCCACCGGCCAGGCATAATACCCTGAGCCGGAGCACGCGTCGCCTGGGGAGCGGTGTGACGACACTGGGCTCCGTGTCTTAGCCCTTCCCCTCCCACGGTCCTCGGTGGTGTTGGCACATGACTAAGAGAGATGGAGGTGAGTGAAGCTCTGCTAACTACGTTTCCATGACAGCCATGTCAGAGCCAGGACCAACAGTGGCCTTTCATCACATTCAAACTTCAACTGGAAGAGAAACGTGGAAGCAAGTGAAAAAAAAAATGCTTGTAAATATTTACTTTCCATGAACTGCTTTTAATATATTCCATTATTCAAAACAGGAAATGATTCATGTTTGCCAGTTATATTCATAACAAATGGTGTCCACATTTGCACGGTCTTTAACACATTCTAACAAGCAAAACTTTCTATCCACTTGCCATTTAATGACACATACTTTGGCATTCACACACATATCTATCAGATGGCCTCTGTAAGGACCACACTGAGTGTATTTTTTGGCATGTCCCAGAGACCACCCAGGGCAAAGGTCTGACTTTTTTGGTCCGGAAGAGGGTCAGATCTGGCCCAGAGGTTGCCATGCCTGAGCTACCGGCTAGCAGCAGAATAGCGACACTCAGACACATTCATAACTACATACGCGCACACACACACACACACACACACACACACACACACACACACACACATACACACACACACACACACAGAGGCTCGGACTGGTAATCTGTGGGCCGGTGACCTCCGGGATTTTTTTTGTTTTGTTTTTTTAAGTTATTTAGCCTATTTGCGGCCTGTCATGTAGGCCTAGGCCTAGCCTATAAATGAAGTTGCATCAATTGGGTTTGTGGGGTGACAGGTCAATAATTTTGGCCTCTTCATGACAGGTTCAGTGTGTGTTACGATCGTGCCCCCCTGCCCCACCCCTCAAGTGGATTTGTCCAAGCAGCCGTTAGGTTTGTGGTGAGAGAAAGTGGAATAGAACTTTATGTCCAATATTCCAATATATGGTTTAATGTTCTGCATTATGTCCAATATTCCAATATGTGGTTTAATGTTCTGCATTTCTCATTATATAGCCTACAAGTGCATCCTAGGCTGTATAAGTCCCCTCCACTGGCTGGTGTTCACATCATCGCAGTTTACCCGTAAACAGCAATCAGAGGTCTAGTTTTATTCCATAAATATATTGTTTTTATAGACGTTAGTTGCACGCGCTACCATTCACTGCACCATGTAGGCTACTGTAGTGCGGTTCTCAGCATTAAAAAAAACTACGGGTAGCCTACAATTTTCGCACAACTTCGTGGAAAAGTGTAGCACAGGTTAAAGAAAACCCATTCATTTTTGGAGCTGATCCTACTCAAAAGGAACTTCAAAGTATTTCCCATATAGTAGGCCTAGCCTTTTAGCTCACAACGACAGTGAAAGTGAAACTTGGAAAGTGGAAGTCACATTAGATGCACAATCAATCGCGAGTCGATGCAGGTAAAAGGTATCAACTGGTAGGTTAGTAATGAAGGGGTCCGGTAGCCTAATTTTGCAAAATGTGATGACGGCACACAAACTTGGGCAGAAACGTTTAGTATAGCCTACACTTGTGGTGATAGCCTACAGTTAATGTGAATCGCGGACTATAACCAAAGTGAAGGAGATTTGCACCAAATAAAGGTTGCTGTTTCTACAACATGTTGGCACAAAACATAATTCTTGTCAACTATGACAATGTCCATGTTCAGTAGGCTAGCCTATATTTTTCATTTAGTCAAGCAGTGACATGTGGTTTAATGCATGGGGTAACATGACGTGAGACAGACATAAGATGAGCTTGTCTTTAGTAGCCTATCCCTGAATCCTGTCCCTCTCAAATCACTTTAAAATGGTGTGATTAGCAACCAGAGAGACACCCCCGGACCCCCGTGTTATTGTGATTAGGCTATAGGTCCAAATCGAAATGTTTGGGTCCAGTTTATGAAGTGTTGCTACAGCATAATACTGTGTGTTTGTTATTTATTTATTTTTATTTATTTTTGGGGGGGGGGGTCGTCGGTCCAGTGGTGGGCCGGTCCAGGAGAAAATTGCCAGTGCCGAATTTTGTTCCCAGTCCGACCCTGCACACACACACATACACACACACACACACACATACACACACACACACACACACACACACACTCAAGGCCCAAAAAAAAAGTGCCAGTCATGGGTAATGACAGCAGACGCATTGGCAGGGGTGAACACATCTATGTTCTCACCAGGAGAATGCATCCTATTCACACCAATGAAGATTACATACTCGACACATTCAGCTAACACTAGCCGCTTCCATATCATCTATAGCCATTAACGGGAGAACGTTATGGGGATGGATCCCAACGTCTTCAGGATAATGCCCAGAGCTCTTATGGCTGGATGGAAGGCCTTTCAGCAGGAGTACTCCCACACATCTAATGAATGTAATTTTTCAGCTCGGACCAAGTGCAGAGTGGACACTGTGAATCCTGCACACCAGGATGAGAATTATGGGGGGCTTCTTGAAGCTAACTCGGCAAGGTACCACTTTTGAGTGTGTGACTGTGTGTGTGTGTGTGTGTGTGTGTGTGTGTGTTTGTGTGTCGGTAGGAGCCACTTAGCCATCAATATCACACATATAGAGAAATACAAACACACATACTACACACACAGTCACACACACACACACTCACACCTCCACCTATTGGACACACTCCATATTCTTAGGCCTCTTTTCACTAACACACACCCTTCTTCCCCTCTCTCTTTCTCTCTTTCTCTCTCTCTCTCTCTCGCTCAGTCTCTCAAACCCGTAGATCGGTGTGACTCGCGGTCCCTGCGCAGAGTGCGGGCGGGTGGAATGAATGTCACCTTTCCCGTCGGCTGGCGCCACATCCATTTCTCTCCCTCCCCTGGTCGGCAATCACCGGCTCCATTTAAATATATCAAGTCATCTAAGAAAGTGACAAGTCATGGTGCCGCGATAATGACTTGGACCGAAGCTCCTCAGCAGGCCAGCTGGGCCGCTTTTGGGAATAACTGAAAGAGTGTGTGAGAAAGAGAGAGGGAGGGAATAACTGAAAGAGTGTGTGAGAAAGAGAGAGGGAGGGAGAGGTTAGAGAGAAACGAGGGAGAGAGTAGGAGATCAAGATAGGGAAGATGAGAGACTGAAAGACAAGTAGAGAGAGAGAGAGAGAGAGAGAGAGAAAGTGAGAGGGTAGGTTAAAGGAAAAGAGAGAAGAGAAGAAAGAGAAAATGAGAGACATTGAGATAGATAAATAGATAGAGAGAGAGACAGAGACAGAGAGAGAGAGAGAGAGGATGCAGAAGAAGAAATTGAAGAGAAACCTACAAAGAGAACAGAGGCACCCGGAAAAAAAAAGAAAGCAAAGCGAATCTTCTCTTTTTATTTAAAAGTGGGAGGGTGAGCGGGCAGGCCTCCTCCCTCCTGTTGCAGCTGCCAGCTGAAGATTGCGATGGCAGGACCCCAATCTCGCCGGCGCGCGCAGGGGCCTGTTGGAGCAGAGGCTCCCGGCTGAGAGGCCCGCGCCTCCGTCAGCGCTCCCTGCCACTGCCCCGGGACCAGAGGAGGCCCAGGAGGAGGAGGAGGAGGAGCAGGGGGGGGGGGGAGGAGGTGGTGGAGGGCCCAGGCCCCTAATAAAATAAATAAAGAACCCAGAAGCAAATCAAAATGAAGAGACGTGTGAATTAGTTTTTTTATTCAGCTGGTGCGCCGCTCTCCACAGGACCCCTGGCGGGTGGGGTCCCAGCCGGCTAGTCAGGCGGGGGGTCGGGGTGGGTGGGTGTTTCTTTTTTTTTAGCACAGGTGCCCATCACTAGACAGAGTGAGCGAGGGGGAGACAGAGAGACGAGAGAGAGAGAGAGAGAGACTTTGCAATGACAAGTCTGGGCACAGTAGCAAAAACCCAGCACTGCAGTTCCACCTTCCTTCTGAAACACACAAAAACTCTCTCAATCTTTCTTTCTCTCTCTCTCTCTCTCTCTCACACACAAACACACAGACACACACACAGAGACACAGACAGACACACACACACACACACACACACACACACACACACACACACAAAAAGGGACACAAGACAAGATAGAAGCCACACACACACACACATTTTGTGCACAGAGAGCAAACACAAAAGACAAAGCCAAAAAAAAAAAAAAAACATAGGCAAACAACTCCAACCCCCTCTCGGTCCAAACCCACATAGACACAGATGAACATGCCACCCAAAGTCACCTCCTCCCTTCCAAACCGAGACCACGTTGGACATTCACCCACAGCCACAAAACGATGGCCACACACACTTGTTCACACTTGTTTACACACAAACAAAGACACACACACACACACACACACACACACACACACACACACACACACACACACACACACACACACACACACACACACACATACACACACACACACAGCTAGGGTAACATTTCAAAAGGCAGACGATGGCTGTAAACATTTCAGTTTTTGAGTGCTGCTTGCCAGCAATTTATGTTTTTCAAAATGTGAGCACAGATGGACCCGGGGGAGGGAGGGGAGCCAAACTGAGCAATATACCTACAATACATACAGTAGGCCTATATACCCTTTCAACAATAAAAACAAAAACAATGCTTGAACGTTCTATTTGGGTCCCAATCTACTTCCTCTGCATTAAGATAACATATGGAATGTTAAAACGGAAGCCTTGTGGGGCCAACTATGATGCTGATAACAGAACTCTCTTGAAAGGGTCTATATATATATAATACCATATGTCAGGTGACTCTACCTATAATACATATATAATGCCATATGTCAGGTGACAGCACAGCACCACATTTTGGACAATACACAAGTAAATTTAAAGAGAAATCAACTGACAGAAGATAAATCTTTGATTATAATGCTGTTATATGGTGTCAAAACATTCAAACATTTCAGTGTGAATTTGTATATTTCCATTTCTAATTGGAAGTGTCATTACAAGTGTCAATACATCCTTCAGTGTTCTTCAAAATCTCAGTTGGCTGACGTGTTCTTGTCTTTTTTTCTTGTCAGTTTTGCCAACCTGTGCACACCACATATTGTCCTCAGTAAACTAGACTAAGCATGTCTAGTGTCTGCATTCTCTCCTCTCATCTCCTTAATTTGCCTGAAAGCCATCCATGTTTATTTCCTGTCCATCCTTGTGAGAGACTGCTGATGGACATTTCATCATCTTTGTGCAAAAGGCTCTAGGAGTAGCGTCCACTTAAGAAAAAAAAACAGACCCTCCATCTTGAGCTTCACTCTCTTTTCTATTGACACACAGTTCTTCCTCCAGCAACAACAACAACAACAACAACAAAAACACAAAGCCACATCCCCGTTCCCGATGCCTGGGCTATCGCACCACTCTTAAGTATACACTACTGAATTGACTCCAGCGTGGAAGTCCTGATTGAAAGCACTTCAGTGAAATGAGTCGCCATGCCTCGCTTCAAAGCAGAGGGTGCAGAAAGCTATTAATGCAATACATATATGAATATCCGGGCCTGATTGGATGACCTGAAACCAGGTTATGCGGCAGTGTTCGTCAAGAGCCGCGGCTGGCCTCTCGCGGTGGCATAGGGGGCCTCTCCCGCCCTCGCGGCTCAGGAACAAAGGCTGCACATGACAGTCCCTGTGAGACAGGAGCCTTTGCTTATAATTTCAAAGGAAGCCCAACCCGACCAAGCCAACACACCCCCACACACAACTGCCACCACCACCACCACCAAACCCCCTGCCGCCATACCTGTCCGCCAAACAGAAAAAGCCAAGACAGAGTTTCAGCGCTTGCAAAACAAACAGTACCGAGTCAGTGATATTTTGCTTTTCAAAAGAAAAAAAAAGTTTTCCAACTCAACATGGTAAACATTCGCACCTTAATTCCTCTGTTGGTTGTGCTTTTGTGTACCATGTTTCTCTCTTTTTGGGTGGTGTTTGAGCAGGGTGGTGTGTAAGTGTGTGTGCGTGTGTGTGCATGCATGTGTGTGTGTGTGTTTGTGTGTGTGTGTGTGTGTGTTACAGAGGAGAGAGAGCAGCACGTTTTTGAGTTTATGATCTTGTCCTGACCTTCTGGTTCATTCATAATGCATCCTCAGTATAAACCTTGATAAAAGTTTCATAAAGAAAAAGAAGGGGGGGGAAAAAGAGCGGGTGTGTGTGCTTGCTTGTCTCCTGTCGCGGCGCTGTGACAGTGTAATCTTTAATCAGCACCTCTGAGTTGGGCGGGGTGGGACGGGGTGTCACTTTGCAACGCTCTCCTCCGTTCTCCAAACGCTGCTGTGATCTCCACAAAAATGTCTATCTGCACCCTACCCCTGTGCCTGCTTCTGCCACCCCAACACACACCACACACACACATAGAAAGACAGAGAGAGAGAGAGAGAGAGATAGAGTGTGTGTGTGTGAGAGAGAGATAAAGAGAGACAGACTCTCAAAACACACATCAAGGCGCATCTGGCCAAAAGTGCAGCATCTACTTCTCAGACACAGAAGGACAAATTCTCTCTCTCTCACACACACCCATACACACACACGGTCAGACAAACACACACACACACACAGACACACACACACACACACACACACAGAGACAAACACACACACACACACACACACACACACACACACACACACACACACACACGGTAAGGGTAGGCTCCTCTTTCTGTCCCCACAATAGACCGCTTAGTGTTCATCTCTCTTGTATACTGAATCAAACAAATTTGGATATTTTTTTTTCTGTTTCCATTCAAAGGCACACAAAGAGAGAAGCATCGGTCTTCATCCATGACCTTTTTACTTCTTCCCATTCTTTATGTGTGTGTGTGTGTGTGTGCATGCGTCTGTTTTCAAATAAAACACACAGGAAGTTAAAGAATGTTAGATTCACCTCGGTAGCCAAGCCTGAGCTCCTGGAGAAGCTAATCCCTTGCCTTTGTTTTTTCGGAGGAGGAGACGTGTGTGTGTCTATGTGTGTGTGTGTGTGTTTGTGTGTGTAGGATTTGAAGGGGCGAATCTGCAATAAGCCGCTACACATGCAGGTTCATCCGGCAGATATGAGCTCCAAAAGTTTCGCTGATGAGTGTTTGGTGATGGCGACGGCCTGCTGAATACAGATGTCCACAACCCGGGGACTGGAGGCGAATCTCCCGGCCGCCGCGGCGAGATGGGGAGCCGGCGCGGTGTGATCCCCGAGCTGATTGCATGGGGAGGCTGAGGCTGTCCACAGGTGCTGTTGGAATCCCTCAGACTGTATGTTGATTTCTTTTTCCCCGGCCTCTGCTTGTACATGGAGTTGCAAATGGCTATGAAGGGACACTGCTGTCCACGGTGAGGGTACATCAGTCAGTGCAAGGCCAGGTCATAAGATAAGATAACCTGAGACTGGACACTATAGTGGCAATGCATAGCATCTATCGATTCAGCTCCACTGAAAAACCTCAGAATACAGAGGAAACATCCTTCATACCATTTCTCTGACTTTTCAAGATGATGCAACACACTGATACATTTTAAACTAAAACATTAGGGAGGCGTCACCAGGATTCCAGATCCATTTTTAACTTTAAAATGACAGGAAAGTTCTCAGCCTTTGCTATTTTCTAGAGAAATGTCCAGCCGTCAGACCCCTACAATTGTCCTCATGAAAAATTACAGTTGTCTGGAAAAAAAAACATCTGTATGTGCCACAATGCTTTTACCACCATGAAAACATCCAGTGTTTTGAGTAATGCTGATTGAAATATGGGCACTGTCTGTTGGACAAACCACTTAACGTCAACACATCAGTGACTGCACTTGGGGGAATAAGTCCAAAAGCTACTAGATTGTCAAATCATATGCTACACAGAATCCGATTTCCGCAGACCCACTCGTAGGGAGAGGAACCTCGGCAAACGGTTTTGACAAGGATTTCACACGGCGATTCTTGTGTTTCCGAATTAATCCCAGCACAAAATTATGGGTTCTTTTCATCCTGAAACTCCTCATTTCCATGGTAACAATGTTTAAGCCTGCTAGATGAGTGAAAGAATAGGGCATTTGAAAAAAAAAGGAAAGAAAAAAAAAATGAAGCAGTATGGCAAAAAAAAAAAATCCCGGCAGGGCTTTGATTCTCTTAACGTTTCAACTTAGATGAAAAAAAAGCTGAATCTAATCTTAACAAAGAGCAAATTACATTTTACCGGCGCGTATTGTTCTATGAAAAGGAGCGTCGGAACAGAGAGACGAGAAGGAGGAGGCGCCGCAGAGGGACTGAAGGAGGAACGGAGGGGGTATTCATTCTGGCAGCGTGTGCGTTTCCCCGAGTGACAAAGATGATTCTGTGCTTCTGTCATAATTAAGGTGCGACTGCAGCGGCTCTAATTAAACGTGCTTTCTCCGGGGCGTCCGGGCGCGTTCCTGATGGGGAAGGTAAACAGAATAGAGAGCCCAAGAATAGAGGTGTGTGTTCGTGTCAGACAAACGACACCACCGAAGGTGCTGCATTCAAGGGGCCAACACAGAGGCCACAAACCCACTTTAACGCCAGATTACAGCAGCAAGTGTGTGTGTGTGTGTGTGTGTGTGTGTGTGTGTGTGTGTGTGTGTGTGTGTGTGTGTGTGTGTGTGTGAGAGAGAGAGAGAGAGAGAGAGAGAGAGAGTGAGAGTGTTAGTGTAGTGGAGGGAATGTGAACCTTTTTATTGCAATAAGTAAGGTCATTGTCGCATAAAAGCGACATATTTTTCTCACTCTGTGCGTTTTCTTGTTCTAAGTGGCAGAGTAGGAACATGGGGATGAGTCAGAGGAATGGCACAAGTGTGGCTCAGCAGGTTAGTGCAGCTTGACTTCTCTTCCTGCTTCCCATTCTCCCTCCTTCCCAACACACGTCCTGCCTATTCCCTTCTTACAAACACACACACACACACACACACACACACACACACACACACACAACACACACACACACACACACACACACACACACACACACACACACACACACACACACACACACACACACACACACACACACACACACACACACACACATATCCATGCACATAGAAGCAGAGAGCGAATCCATGCCAAGAAGCATTTTGTGACCCAGAATTCACCCCACCATCTCCTAGAGTCCCTCGGTGGTGACCATCATTGCAGCGCTAGGCTCCTGCGGTGTCTCTCCATGTTAAATCAATCCGCACTTAGGGCAGGGAAGGGCAGGAGCATATGCAGATGTGCACTACGCTTTCATAACAGCATAATAGTCACAAAGAACAGACGACAGCCTGCATTAGGACTGCGCTGCCATTCTGCCATTGTGTTGTTTATGTTTGGTTTTATGACATGGAAATTTCATTACAAGGGAAAAATATATTGAACAGCATGACCACGAATGAAGTAACATGATTACTTAAATGTAATGCCAATGGTGAAATGATTACATTAGTGTGACATGAATTTGAAGTTGTATTTCACCATTTGCATGCAGACATTATATCTGTAAGATATAATATTTACATTATAGTGTTATATTAGTATGGATTAACAAATGTCTAACATCTGCAACAGTTGTTTTTTTAGTAAATATGAGGCTTAAGAACCTTAGGCCTGTTTTCGGTTCAAAAGCCTGTAAAAAATCAGCAACTGTGTTTGGTGAACAGGCTCAACTGATACCAAGTATCTTGGAAGCTCTCTAAACTCTGTAATGTGGTCCACTTTATGTGAGAGTCGAGATTTCTATGGGCTAACCAGAACAATAATGACAAGTTAAGGCCAACCCCATTTCAATCCACACAAGGCTATTAACTTAACCGTAGATAATCGATAGAAACCATTTCTGGTCGGTACCCCTTAGATGCAGATCCGTAACAAACACATGTGAACACTGTTAAGCCATGAACACGGTACTAACAGTAATCCGGTTTCAACACCCACAGCAGAGAGAGAGAGAGAGAGAGAGAGCATTCACCCAAAACTCACCTGAACCAAAGTATGGCGTTGGAAAACATCTCAGCTTTAAACAACTCCCAGACAGTTCTCTCTTTCTCTCTCTAACACACACACACACACACACACACACACACACACACACACATACACACACACACACACACACACACACATAAACACACACACACAAACACACACAGGGGGTAAACCACTGACCAGTGCGCAGACAGTAACAGTCCCTCTCGATGCGCTGGCCTGTCATTACCGCAGCGGCCGCAGTCTGCCTTCCCTGTCCACACGGCACCTTCCCTGCATTCCAAGACAGTCCAAGACAATGAGACTGCAGCGACCGGGTGGCCCCACAGAGACAATACGGGACCAGGAACAAAATGGCAGACATACAAGCAGCCACCACAGGGTGGATATTTCTAGGTATTCCCAAACTGAGAGACTGTTTACAGTAAGCAGTATTTACAGAGTGTTAATGCCTCTGTTGTGGTGCGCCAATCAGGACTTCAGTGTGTGTGTGTGTGTGTGTGTGTGTGTGTGTGTGTGTGAACAGGCTGCTCACAAGGAAATGATCTTGTGATAGGGAAGCTTTGCAGTGCATTCTATTTTATGGATAATAATCCAACATATAGCTCTTGCGTCCCAGCACAATTGACTTTGTATACTTGCGCTTTTGTCTTTCCTATTTTGCAGTCAGCGCATATTGGAATTTTCCCTCCACAGGTACATGCCTGTAAATTAGGGAATTCGATTGCGCCCATGGGGACGGTTCAGCGTAAAGACGGGGCGTGTTCCGGCGCAAACGTTCACGGTTGATATTTTGCAGTTTCGGTAAACAATTCCGCCACAGACCAGGAACTCCCTGGTCTAAAGTCTGTGGCGCAAATGCAGATGCTATTTTAAGGGCGCATGCATGACCACAGGCCTGCATGAATGAATGCGTTGCACACCAATCTACAGACACCCCTGTGCACAGACGGAAACATTCAAAGCCTTGATAATATTTGTCCATTTCCCGGTTTTGTTCGTGCATTGGTGACCTAAAAATTTAGTAGCCTATATAGTACAACATCTACATGTATTATCTTTACAACAACAACGCCTAATTATGACCTTTTAATTTGGACAACTTTATACAGCCCTATAAAGGCTAAAGTTACCTTTAGTTTTGTTCCAATTTACCGGTGTG
>NW_027468620.1:23114924-23117424 GCF_046254945.1 Alosa pseudoharengus | reverse complement strand
CACACACACACACACACACACACACTTCCAGGAGGGCTGGAAAACATTCCCATCGCGTCCCCACATTTGAATAGTAAATATATATGGTATTTTAAAGATTGCAATGTTGCTTGATTACTCTCTCCATCACTTGCACCATTGCCTGAGGTATTTGTGTACAACTCTAAATGCTAATGTCGCTAAAGTGTGCTGAATACATCTGTGGCGGGCCCCCTTTGCCACATGCTAACAGAATGAGAGGGAAATGCTTTAGCACAGATCTGGAGGCCAAAGCAAGAGCAGGAGAGAAACACTGATCACAGGAATCACACCAGAGAGAGAGAGAGAGAGAGAGAGAGAGAGAGAGAGAGAGAGAGAGAGAGAGAGAGAGAGAGAGAGAGAAAGAGAGACAGAGGATGGCTCATCAGTTCAGCCAGTCGAATGTGCACACACACATACACACACACACACACACTTGTAAATACCTGCATGCAAACACACACCTACAACAGCATTAGCCCCAAACCGTGCCCTGCCCCCAGCCTAGGGGAACACCATGCATATGCTAACACACTGAAACCCCTCCCCTCTCTTCTCTCTCATCACTCCATTTCACTCCCGTCCTACCGCACAAACCCAAACGCCTTCAATGCTCTCTCCTTTTCTCCCCCACCACCGTTGTGTGCATTGTCTCCCAGCGTAGAGGTGTGGACTAATGCTGGAGCAATGAGCAGGGGGACCAATTTGGATTTATTTGTCAATCTCTTTTTTTTTCACCCATTTTTCCCCCACTCCCTCCCCATCTCTCTATCTCTCCCTCTGTCCATCCTCTGGTCAGTTTTAGCGGCCGATCCGATCCGGGCTGACTTAATATGCTGGGGGGCTCCATTGTGTGTGTGTGTGTGTGTGTGTGGGGGGGGGGGGGGGCGCCGCTTTGTTGTGCACACCCCAGCCGCTGCGTATCATCCCGTCCCGGGTTCAGACAATGGCGGCGGTCGTTGTTCATGCTGGACACAGTGGTCATGTTCCATTTGCCGACGGGCATTATCTCCCAATCCGCCCGCCTCGGCCAACAGCCCCTGCGCTCTCCGAGTGTCCCTGCTTTGAATAGAGTCTAAAGCTATTATGGGGAGGGAGGGACACAGAGAGAGAGAGGGAGAGAGAGAGAGAGAAAGAGAGAGAGAGAAATGTGGTGAGTGATAGTGGGCTCGGACTGGTATATAGGGCTACATTTGGGCTCGACTACATGCATACTAATAACATCATTACAGCGCAGGGCGCTTCTGGAGAGCATGTTTACTTTGTTATGGTTTCCATCACCTTCTCTCTCCCTCCCTCCTGTCCCTCTCTTCCCTCCATCTCGCTCTCCCTTGCCTTCCTACACCCCCCCTCCCTCCTTCCCTCCCTCCCCTCTGAATCACAAATGTCCAGCTCTTTTCTTTCATTCCCTCTCCCTCTCTGTGATTCTGTCTCTTCTTCTCTTTTCACCTTCCTTTTTTTTTTAAATGTAAATAGCACACAGGGCTAATTTTCTTGTATTTGCCCAAAAAATTAGGTTGCATAGTTCACGTAATTCTGCCTCCACCAGGCGCAGTGTGTGTGGGTGGCGCTCCTCACAGCGAGCACTTCTTTTCCATGGCATTGAACTTGACCCTGAATGACCTCTCCATAATGAGTGAATTGAAAACATCTCCCTTTGGAATGCGGCTTGTAGATACTGGCCATGCATGTGTTTTTTTCCTTCACTCTCCATCCTTCTCTCCCTCCCTCTCACCCCCCCACTCTTTCTCTACCCCACACTCTCTCTCTCTTTCTTTCTCTCTATATCTCTATTTTCTGTGTGTATTTGATGAATTAAAGGGTCAGTGGCTACATTCCCATCACCTGCACACTAACTCATGGCTCGCGGATGGGGCCGAGAGGTCAATACAGCAGCCTTTAAGAAGGTGGGAGAAGGGATAAAATAAAAGTCTCACACAAACACACACACACATACATACACACACGCACACACCACACACACACACACACACACACACACACACACACACACAGAGAGAGAGAGAGAGAGAGAGAGAGAGAGAGGGGGAGAGAGAGAGAGAGAGAGAGAGAGAGAGAGAGAGAGAGAGAGAGAGAGAGAGAGAGAGAGAGAGAGAGAGAGAGAGAGAGAGGACTGTCTGTTGGAGACCGTCTGCAGCGGCCGGGGAAGATCTACCTGCACCATTACTCATAATATAAACACAAGCGCGGGCCGGGAAGGGATTTCACAGCATATGCGATGGTTCAAAAACTGTCACACGCTGCGGCACTTAACTGTGGGCAGCCTACAGCAATAAATGCCTGGACTGAATTGGCCAGTATGAATATAGTAGCTGCTAAAACCGTGACTACTGTGGGTCTTTTGACGTGTTGTGTATATTACGTGCTGAGCTTAGCTGCGAGAATTTCTGCTGTGCTAATTTCTATTCAGGGGCCATGACAAAAGGGTATGATTTCTCTCTCTCTCTCTCTCTCTCTCTCT
>NW_027468620.1:23069924-23087424 GCF_046254945.1 Alosa pseudoharengus | reverse complement strand
CTGCTGTCAGAGCCACTGCCGCACACCGCCTCCTCATGGTTAACACACACACACACACACACACACACACACACACACGCACACACACATATACACAAACACACACATACACACACACACACAAACGTGTGTGTGCGTGCGCGCCAAACTCCCATTTTCGTTTCATTTTGCCATCGCTGATTTATCTAATTCATTGGGAAGTGTGGAACCCAGTGACTTGGAAGAGGAGTGGCAACAGTCCCAACAGAGAGAGAACAAGAGAAAGAGAGAGCGAGAGAGAGAGAGATGGAGTGGGAGGAGGGAGTGAGAGAGAAAGCAAGGGAGAGTAGAGGAGAGGAATGGAGAGCTGTAAACACTAAAGCCACTCACTCTGATACATTTTTATCATCATCCGTAACATACTGCCCGTGCCTCCCTCCCTCCCTCTCTCCCTCCCTCTCTCTCTCCCTCCCTCCCTCCCTCTCTCCCTCCCTCCCTCCCTCTCTCTCTGTGCTCCGGCGACTGCTGCTGCTGCTGGAGGAGAGTTTGAGTGCAGTGGGAAACTGAGGAGACAGCGGCAGGAGAAGCAGCGGCGATGGTGGTGTTGTCCTCCACAGGAGCGGAGCTCAGACAGCACAACAGCAGCACCAGTGACAGGTGCTTACTAACCTTCCCATTACACCACGGCCATAAACACCATGTCAGCGCCTGGTAATATACTGCCCACACAGTCAGTGGCATCCCACGCCAAATAACAGGTAGTCTTCAAGAAGAGAGAAGAGTCTATCACGGTAGCTTGAGATTTGTGGAATTCAAGCTACTGTCAGTGGCATAAGAGATACGGTAATATATAACACAAGTATAAGTACACTGATGGTGTCTGAGAGTGACTGAATGCAATATTTATTTAATGTTTGTGATGTTCAGGTTCAGGGCATGTGAACAGTATGCACGTCCAAACTGTTAAAGTGACAGAAAATATCTTGGAAAAAGCTCTGCCCCAAAAGCAACGCTTTCTCACCCCAACAAATAAATCCATAATTTAATAAATAAACATGCTAATCAGACTCAGTGTGGCTGGGAGCAGCGCTACGAGGGAGCCCGCAAGGGCCTGCCGGCATACATATTCTTTTGTGCCATTGCTATTCTGTCACAAGAAAGCCACGGCACCACAGAGGTCACAAAGCCCAGGCCTCATTGGAGGGCTAATTTGATTGTGGCGGAACAATGGCCCCCATCGCCTCTCTCTGCTGAAGAGCATACTAATTACCGCTAGTGCCCTTGATCCTGACCTTGCTTGGTCACTTAGCAGTTTTGATCTGTCGTTGACTCTTAATAAAGTCCCTCCTGCCCCCGAGTGCCATAGTGGCAACCCTCTCCTCCCTTCGTGCCCTCTCTCTCTCTCTCTCTCTCTCTTGCTCTCTCTCTCACACTGACTTTCTCTCTGTCACTCGCTCTCTTTTTCTCACTTGTGCTCTGTTTCTTTATTTCTCCTCATGTACCCCCCACCCCCAATACACTCCACCCACCCACGCCACCGCCGCCACACACCCCCTTCCTGCCTCTGCAGCCACATGGCACTCTAATTGCTGCCATGCTAAACAGACAGCAGAGCAGTAATGACTAGGGCCATCACTCTCACACAGCATCCAGGAAGAGCAGAAAAAAACACAACAATTTCTCAGACATTTGTCTGAAATCAACTGCAATGATTTGCAGTTGTGAGGGAACAGTGCATGCTTTTCGAATGGGGAGAATGTGTGTATGTGCATGTGTGTGTGTGTGTGCATGTCCATGTATTTAGGGATAATATATATAACATGATATATTCAAAGACCTATTTCTGTCAGTGAATAAACCTGAAATGCATATGTTGCATAACATCACACAACTCTGTGTTTGGATAATGCGGAAAGCCAAATTTTTCGGCAATTCATTATCCCCCCCCCCCCCCCCAAGCTCTTTGATTATAAGCCCATCACTGCAGTGTAGGGAAATACCCAAATGGAATACATCAGTTGAAAAAAATATATAAAAAAATAAAACATCTAAAAATAGATTAGAAACAGCACCACTCTCAGGCCTCTATTTCAACATTTTCATGCTAGTTTAGCACTTTGAAGTGCCTATTATAATACCACTATGCCAGTGCAGCTTTATCTGTGATAGATTTACACTGCCTGGCACAGCCTCCACTGCTGACCAGTGTGGAGTTTGTGCCGAAACTACAATAATATTAGCCGTGGTCGTCAAATTGACCAGAACAATGAATCTTAAATCGACTGCAAATCCGACTGAAATAGCAACGTCTGCCCATCTGTGGGTTCTACATGGTTACAGTACGACTACCTCTCTGTCCCTGAAGTCTTATTCCCATTTTGTTGGACAAACTGTGTAAATAGTCCTTGTAAAGGGAACCATCTGCCATAACAAGAAGAGAAGCTGACTGTCATGCTTTTAAAAGTATCTTCACATTGGTCATGGAGTGTGCGAAACACTCCATCAGATTTCATTCAGGGGTGACTTGAGTGACTGGGGCAAAATGTTAACAATACAGGAAGGCTGAACAGATGTTTGTGGTTAATTCAAAAAGGAAGAAAATAATATGACAAAAAAACATTTAGATTTAAAAAAAAAAACCTTGTTTGAACTCAGGCATACATTATAAATTCTTCTCAAATATATACTTTTTTTTAACCACATTTAATTAAGTAGCCAGTCTATGCATGGACTGAAATAATTCAGTTACAATAGCTTTGACAGCAAAAGTACAGGAGGTCAATTGTGTTACACTGATGTGCTTACAAGAATAGAAAGATATATGCAGGGCACAAGAGGAAGAGCAGCCATGTTAGTTTGGTACATTTTAGCAAAGGGAAAAAAGGTGCATTTTCCGTGCAAAAGACTGTGTTTATTCATTTATTGAATGGATTGCAAATCTTAATACTGACCTCAATGCACCGGTACATGTATTTCAGCATTCTAAATTCAAATTCTTTTATTTATTTATTCAGTTTATTTTTGTGGTTTATAATTAAGAATGAAAGAGCATTGAGCCTCAACATATAAAACCAGACACTTTAGCATTGACATTACATTGCAACAAAGAAAAATATCCATGAGGAAATAGACCAACAAGCAAAATATTTGTAACTTTATAGGAAATGATCTTTGTAACAATCCTCCAATAATCTTCATGATGTGAATATTCAAACTTGCGATCGATCTACATCTTTTTTCCATTGCATACATAGTTCACCACTAAATAAAATATGGGTTGATTCAAATTTCAGAGTAGGGTGATAACTTGGAAAATAAAAGTCTAGTATTCCTCTTGTGCCCTTCATATATTTTACATATAAATGCATTTGAGCTTAGTTTTCAGAGTGGTGGCTGCTCACTCACACAGGCTGAGCTTTTCAAACACGGCCCAAGAGAAGGAACAATAGGCCTGTGACAAGCAGGAGAGGAGACGGCAGGAAATAATGGTGACATCTTTCATGTTGGATCAGGTCTTCCTGTAATGAAGAGTGGAGTTTTCCTCCACTTGTGTGGTGAGAACAATGCCAGAGAGAGAGAGAGAGAGAGAGAGGGAGAAATGGAGGCCCAGTGTGACTTTTTTTCTCCCTCTTCCCCCTCCTCTTCCCCCTTTTTCACCCCCTATCTCTTCCATTCCTCACCCTCTTCCTCCCTCCCTCCCTGTGTGTCTCTCTCTCCCTCTCTTCATCTCTCCCCAGTGTGGGATATGCAGAGAGCAGCGGGACCCAGGGGATAATTACCCACTGTTTGTGCATCTCCAGGAGTCTGCCGGAGCAGGTTGCATGCTGCTGCCGTGCTGGAGACCCACTGGCTGCACAGCCAAGCACTTTTAATGAACAATTTCTTTATCTTTTTCTCCCACCACACCCACCTCTTCTCACCCTACACTCCTCCACCCCCCTCCCCCCACTCCTCCACCCCCCCCCCCCCCACACACACACTCCTCCACCCCCCTCACCCCACTCCAACACACACACTCCTCCACCCTCTCCGTCCCCGTCGGTCCGGAAGCGAGACGTCTGAGTGATTCTCCTTTCTTCCTTCGGCAGGGCCGGGACAACAGGGTTCGAGGTGGGCCGTCACTGTCAGAAACCACCATTATTTGCTCGCCTCCTCTCCTCTCCTCAACTCACGCTTTTGCAGTGTTTTCTCTTTTTTTCATTTCCCTTTTTTTAAAGGTGGGGACGGGAGTCCTGCCACAGTTTGTTTGCGGTGCCATTAATTGTGCCGGGGGGGAGCTCAGTTCTCGGTCCCGGCACTTATTTTTGCCTCCTCATCTTTCCCTTTTCGGAGTTTGGAGGCATCATGGCTCAGGCCTGCTCTTCCTCAGCTTCATCTCAGCGTCTCTCCTTTTCCCCGTCTTCTTTTTTCTCCTCCTCTTTTTTTTATTCCTCCTCTCCCTTCCTTCCTCTCCCTTCCTTCCTCTCCCTTCCTTCTGTTCCCGGAGCTGAAGTGTGTTCACACTCTGCAGGTGACAGCGAGAGAACGAGCAGTGATTTCCAGCAGTAATCTACCTAGCAGGACACTCAAGGACTCTTCCTGAGGAAACACACACACACACACACACACACACATCCATTCACAAAGGCTTTGTGTGTGTATACTGCACACACACACACGCACGCACGCACGCACACACAAACTGGTACAAATACCTTAACCTAAAATATAGTATAGATAGTATAAAAAAAAGGGTAAATATTCTCCTTTGTATCCTCCACTTGTCCACATCTTAAGATTCATTCCTCAAATTCAGACACACTGATCTTCACCTTACTTATCTGCATAAATTACAGACATCAAGACAATAGCTGCGACAGTAATCCTACAACAGCGCTGTATCAGGCGGGTGATGTTTTGTTGGTGTTTGGGCTCCTCTGCGGTGACGAAGTGAGCCAGAGTGAGGCTCGGCCTCGGTGGTGGGGAGGTGGGCAGTTCTGGCTCGGCCTCGGTGGTGGGGAGGTGGGCAGTTCTGGCTCGGCCTTGGTGGTGGGGAGGTGGGCAGTTCTGGCTCGGCCTCGGTGATGGGGAGGTGGGCAGTTCTGGCTGGGGCGCCGGCTCCGTCCCTGGCGTTGGCTCTGGCGCGGTCTCTGGCTGCCTCTGCGCTTGAGTGGAATGGAGTGTGACTGTGAGCATATGGGACACAGGGCAATCTCACAGAAGCTAAACGCAGTCCCCCGCGGCCAGTCTCTCTCTCTCTCTCTTTCTCTCCTCTCTACCCTACCACCCCCTTATTTTCTGTCACACACATACACACACTTTTAAACACACACACACACACACACACGTTCACACATGCCGCCTGGCATTCAGATGGCAGCAACCCACAGTCGAGTGACAAGCGGATTTGTCCTCCCAGGCAGAGAGGGAGGGGGAGGTGGTGGGGGTGAGGCCAGCGAGGTTTGGGGAGGGGGGGTGACGGGGGGTCGTGATGGACAGCGATGGAGACAGAGAAGAGCAGGAGGAGGAGGTGCCATCCATGCATGACCCTTCAGGCCCACAGGGGTCATTCCAACACACACACACACACACACACACGCATAAAGACATAAATCTGACATGACAAGTGGGCAGATCTGGAAGCCATAGCGCTCAGAAGCAAATCGCTGCCAAGCCAAACTAATTGATACATTCTATATCCCCACTGGTCAACCAGAAAGTGTCCTGTCCTACACTTATTTTATTATTATTTTATTACAGCAGGCTTTGGCACACGTGGCCTAGATGATAAAGTGGAGCGAATGTATATCGGTGCGGTGGTCTGTCTGGGTCGTAATGAACACTCATTTCATCCGTGGGTCTTCAGGGTGCCCTCATAGTGAATGCCACTGTAACAGTATAATCTATCAGGGGTGTCAGCTTTATGGCAAATCCAGCCGCACTTCCCCAGTGATCAGAGGATGCCTGGCCCTGTTTGTATATGTGGGCTATGCATAGAAATGCATATACTGTATGTGTGTGTGTGTGATAGCAAGAGAGAGTGTGTGTGTGTGATAGCAAGAGTGTGTTAGTGTGCATGTGTATATGTGTTAGCAAGAGAGTGTGTGTGTGTGTGTGTGTGTGATGGCAAGAGAGTGTTAGTGTGCATGTGTATATGTGATAGCAAGAGTGTGAGTGTGTGCATGTTATGTGTGTGTGTGTGTGTGTGTGTGCTCCAGGCTCTAGCTCCAGTGGACTATAATGAGGCCCTTTGGTGGCTGTAAAGAGCTCGGAGGAGCGGTGAGGGAGGTAGGCTCACGTATGGCTCTATTTGTCTTACAAATATCACACTAACCACCAATTACAACACCATAAACCTCCTGGATACTCGCGGCCCGCCTGGACACGCATGCAGGACACCCAAACGGGCCGGCTAACTTCTCTCCCTGTCCCTCTCTTGCAATCCATCTCTCTTTCTACCTGTCCCTCTCTCTATTATAGTCTCTCTTCCTATTCCTCTCTCTTTCTCCCTCCATCGTTTAGTCTCTCTCTCTCAGTCAGTGGCATACACCTTTCTCCTGCTCTCTCTCTCTCTCTGTCTCTCTCTCTCTCTCCACTACAGTGCGAGTACAAGGCTGGGCTCACTGATGCGGCGAGCATAGCCAATGAGGCCAGTAATGAGGTCTTTCTTAAAGAGTGGTGGGGTGGCTGGATTAATGCTGCTACACCGAGTGGGCTGGGGCAGGCAGAGGTGGGCACCACCCCTTCCACCAACCACCCACCCACCCACCCCACCCCCACCCTCCTCTTCCCTTCCCCGTGCGCCGCGCTTGGCTGCTGCCCTCTGTCCAAGGGTGAAGCCGCCATCACAGGAAGGACAGCAAGGCCCTCCGCCGCCAAGGAGCTGCGAGCTAGCGGGAGCCAGCTGGCTCTGCCCCACAGCCCTCTGCCCTAACAGCTCAATAGTGTTTCTAAAGACACAGACCTTGCACATTACACTGCTTATATCTACATGTACACACCGTATGTATATAATCCATATGTAATGTAATGTATATACCATGTGTGCACTTCCAGCTACTTTCAAAGATAAACATCTACAACACAGAATAGGCTTTTATGAAGTCTAGAAAGAAACTGTAGGGGAGAAACCCTTTTAATGACACACAAGGACATCATGAGAGCTTTAATAGTCTTTTTCACTCATATCTACCACCGCCTCCAGGACAAATGGCGTGGTGATGGGGGGCATGGCGAGCAGACTTGCCAGTAAACACCAGGCTTATTAGCCAGGGCCGAGCCTCATCAGCAGCAGGATTTAACAGCCTTCCGCCACTCATCTGCTGGAGGTGCAGAGAGCGAGAGGGAGAGAGAGAGAGAGAGAGAGAGAGAGAGAGAGAGAGAGAGAGAGAGAGAGAGAGAGAGAGAGAGAGCGAGAGGGAGAGAGAGAGAGAGAGAGAGAGAGAGAGAGAGAGAGAGAGAGAGAGAGAGAGAGAGAGAGAGAGAACAAGAGAGGGCCTGTGCCTCCAACGTCCCTGAGCCCGGGCAAGCCTTCCCTCCATGGGGCCGGAGAGAGCGATGAGAGAGGCGGGAGCGACGTGCCGGCCTCTCGGCGGAGGCCTTCCAGACCCCGGCTTTAGCGGCTCAGACTCAGCTGCTGGAAATGTTATTCTAATTAACAGGGGATTAAGTCATCATCTCCTCGTGTAATACAGTCTGGATGGGAATTTCAATATGGGACGGTAGCATTGGAGGGAGAGAGAGAGAGAGAAGGGGGGAGAGAGAGAGAGAGAGAGAGAGAGAGAGAGAGAGAGAGAGAGAGAGAGAGAGAAAGGGGGTGAGGAGTGGAGGAGGAAAGAGGGAAAAAAAGTATTTAGCGTCTCAGTAAATTACTCTTGACCCTCAGGACTGGAGTCTATCGGCACGTCGATTGCCTGCCAATTAAAACAGCCCATCCTTGCCAAAACTTTATTGGGACAGTTTTTTCCCCCGCTCTCAGTGTTACAGACTTCAGGCAAAGTGGGAGCATTTGCACGGCTGGCTGTTGACACAATTATGGTGGGAATTTTGACAAGATTGAGAATGAGAAAATGAGAATTTGCTTCCTGGCAGCTGCGAGTCTGTATCTCTGAATCAGCACTATCCGATGGGCTTCTTTTTTTATATTTATCTGAAGGCAGAGTATCTGATGAATGTCCACAGTCACGTGGAGGGTGGTGGGGGTGGGGGGGGGTGGTGGAGTAATATAAACATGGCGAAATGAAAATGCGCTTTGCGATGAAAATGGACAGCTAGAAATCGTCGCAACCACACGGTGACACTGCCGTAGTGAGAAGCCTGCATTCCGCATTTGTGTTTCGAGATATGTGACACCGCATTTCAAACGAACGACCCCAGACAGCCAGTTAGAAAAAAAAAGTGCCCCAGGAAAAGACAGGAGAGACATGCCTCCCGCTCGCCAGCGGCTGAACACGCTGACTCTCTTAAGAGGATTTCAGAGCTGGCAAAACGCAAGCCAACCCCGGCACAAAAAGGCACGGCCAACAGTGATGCAACCCATTGCAATTCACACAATCCACACAACAAGGCAGTCAATAGGAGAGAAAATAGAAAAAAAGAGGACACCAGTGTTCTTTGCAGGGCATCTGTGAGCAAGGACAGAGCACGGCACTCTTGATTTGTCATTATTAATGATTGTTTTGAATAATAGATATTTAGGGCCCAGTTGGGCTCAATTAATTATTTCATGCCATTATGCTAATGTGCTCTTAGCGAGCTTCCGGCTAAACGTGAGTCCTTCAATTAAGGCTTCCTTACTTGCTTTTCACTGTGCTTCAATGTCCTTCGCCACAGGAAATGAAAAGCCAGAAAAGAACACAGGTTATCCTGGTGATGTCATAACCCAGCACCCATGTGAGGAATGGGCCGACTTCAAGAAAGGGCCTGTGTTGCGACTGGCCACCTACTGGTGGTGCCTTCAGTTGCCTGGCTGCATGAGTAAGTGCCTGCAATGTGTGTGTGTGTGTGTGTGTGTGTGTGTGTGTGTGTGTGTGTGTGTGTGTGTGTGTGTCTATCACGGTGAGAGTGGTGTGGTGGCAGGTGTTGTTTCCAGCCACTGAAGGATACTCTGATTGGAGTGTGAATGCTGATTGGAGTGAATTTACTGCTCTCTAGCGCAGTGGAGAGACAAGAGGAAAGGGGAAGAGGAGAGAGAGAGGGAGGATAGGAGAAGAGGTGACATGAGAGGAAAGGGGAAGAGGAGAGAGAGAGAGAGGATAGGAGAAGAGGTGACATGAGAGGAAAGGGAAAAAATGGAGGGAAAAAGTGGACTAGTTAAGGAGGTGTATCCGTTTGACAGCCAGTCAGCAGTCTCTCCCCCCTCTCTCCCTCTCCTGGTGCTAACACATTGTTTTCTGCTCAGCTAAGCAGCAGTGAATTGATATGTTCACAATGAAGTGCAATGACAATTAAATTGTTACTGACCTGCATGTTACCGTCATTATGTCTTCTCTCTTTACTACCTTCCCTGTTATTTAATCGCCCAGCATGTGGTTTTTTTTTATTAGGCAGTAATGCTGAAGACTACATCCACACACCTATAAACGCTTGACTTGAGGCATCTATCAGGACTGGCGGTGAAGTTATTACCGCTATTCTTACTTGTTCTTTTTCGCTGATTCACTGAGAGCTGGACTCAGCTAACGCTAGGCTGTAATATTATAGGAAATAACAGAAGCAGGGTAAAGGTAGAATGGCTAATCTTTCCATTGAGCCCGGATGAAAAGCGTGATTTAACACTGTGATTTTGACTTGAATGAGCCTGCAGATTCTCTCTGCCTCAGTTATTCGAACAGCTGTAGTGTCTGTTAGAGCTGGTGACGGAATGGGCTAGTATGACAGTGGAATAACAAAAGCTAGCAAGCTTGTAGCTGAATTAGCATATCCATAAGCTAATATCCCTGCTGAAATCCTGGCTGGTAATGTGGTAGCGGGGGATCCATGTTTAGATTATCAGCAGTCCTCTCCTCTGCATTGGGTTATTGTGACATATGTTAAAAATCTGGAAAGCGTTTGCATGGCAACATGGATTCGTTTGATATCACTCTGTGTTTCATTTGCTCACCTTCTCTCGCCCTCTCTTTCTCTCTCTCTCACCCCCTCTCTCTCTCATTCTCTCTCTCTCTCTCGTCCTCCCTTCCCTATCACACAGACACATAGACGTGCTCACACACAGGCACACAAACACACCAAGCACTAACAAACATCACAACCTTTCTAGAGGAGCTGACACGGATTCATTTGCATAACAATTTCCACTTGTTTTTCTGGTTAGATGGAATTCTCAGCGTGGTGTCGGAATTGTGAGTGTGGGGTCATTGCTATGTATATGTGAGTGGGGGGCGGTGTGTGTGTGTGTGTGTGTGTGTGTGTGTGTGTGTGTATGGCTGTGACAGACAAACTGCAAGCACTCTCTCTCGCTCTCCCACTCCTATCACCCAAACTACAGGACTGAGCCACGCAGATAAAAAGGGAAAACAGTGCAGGGCAGAATAGATTCAGACCTGACATGAGGTTTTGATAAAACACAACAACTAACCCTACACTGCAAAAAATATGCTGTCTGCCGTCATCCCTTAATTTACTCAAATACATGAACATAAATAACACTAGAGCTACTGCTAGCATCACAGCTGCTGCTGCAGTTATGACAATAATTACTACTACTACTACTACTACTACTACTACTACAGTACTACTACTACACGTACAACTACTACTGCTGCTGCTACAACTGCTACCACTACTGCTGCTGTTACTACTAGGTAGCCTACTACTGCTACTGCTGCTACACTACTATAACAACAACTACTAATAACAATAATACTAATACCATTATACTATTGTTCTTGGTTGTAGATATGCCCCATTTGGTGGCTGTCTAAAATATCATTACCATTTTAATGTGACCCCTGCTGTTAGCTTGGGATAATGTGGAACCAGTTCCTCTAATGAGAGAAAAAGAGATGGAATGAAAGAGGGAGAAAAAGTATGTGAGAGAGAGAGAGGGAGGGAGGGAGATATACATGGAGAGAGTAGGGGTTGACACTATGTGAGGATTAATGCACTGAGGAATCAGCCAACTGAGAGATGTATTTCAGGCCTATGTTATGCTCATCAGGCTTGTTATGCTGTAGATCCAAGTCCCAATGACAAGGACCCAAGTCCATGCATCTGGGTAGATGTATGATTGTGTGTCTACCTCTCTATGAATATCTTTCCACCTAGCTCCCTGTGTCTGCATGCCTTTACACTTCTCAGGTGTGTGTGTGTGTGTGTGTATCCCTCAGAGAAGTTCTGTCGCCTACCTGCACACACACACACACACACACACACACACACACCTCTCCCAGAAAAGCTCTGCGCTGTACCTTCACACAGCCAACTCCCCCGAGAAACGACTCCACAAAGACCAAAGAGCATAACACGGAGAGGGGAGGAACAGAAAGCTCTGTGTCGCTCTGGGTTTCTATCAGGAGGGAAGCAGAGCCTCTGCATTTCCATTGGAATTGAATTAACAGGAAGTGAGCAAGAGACAGAGAGAGAGAGAGAGAGAGAGAGAGAGAGAGAGAGAGAGAGAGAGAGAGAGAGAGAGAAGAAAGAGAGACTCGGGGTGCAGGCTCTGATCAGCCTCCAGTGGATTCCTTACACACCTCCTTGCAGTGCTCTACTCCAGAAAGACAGTGATGGGAAACACACACACACACACAGACCTCTCATATTTCAAAATTTCAGAGAGAGTCAGTGTGCACTAACTTGACACGTTTTCTCAGCACTGATTGCGACCTGATGCATTTCTTCCTAGGGTTAGAATTAAAAGTGGCCTGTCTTTGACTTACTAGGTAAGGTCTCCATGAAGCCAGAGCAGGCATTTAAGGTTTGTTATGGCCCTGTGAGCACTGAAACATAACAGCTATTGCGTAGTGGCATTCCTGTCAACTCCCACTCTCCATCTCTCTACTGTATTGGACTGTATTGGTTGTCACAGCTGAACTCGGCACATTCCTAGAACTGCAAACGCTCTGCTAGCACTCAACATCTCACAGCCTTCAGGGCCACATCATCCACATAAGTGCTGCTGAAGAGGAGTTTATGTGTGTGTGTGTGTGTGTGTGTGTGTGTGTGTGTGTGTGTGTGTGTGTGTGTGAGAGAGTGTGTGGTGGTTGGGGTAGGGCCTGCATTTGTGTTCAGCAGTCAGCACACATACATGTATTACAGAGATAATTGGTAACATGACCTTCCCTCGCTTGGTTAAACTGTCGCTAATAAAAAAGATATTGATTAGGCCGTGGCCCGGGCGCACCGCACGGAGTGTTTCAGATTCTCTAAAATGGCATTTAATAATGTAGGTGAGGCGGGAGGAGACGCCATATGAAATAAACAGGCTCCTCCACCACCTCCTCCTCCACCTCCTCCTCCTCCTCGGCTCCCCACACAGTGGCCCCTCTGCGCCTCCTCATCTGCTCCCCCCTCCCCCCCCCCCCCTCCTCTTTTGCTTGAGTTGTTCCTCCTCATCCCAACCCATCCCATCATGCTCAGCGTTGTTCCCTCTCCGGCGGACCCCGATGTACTTTACATTCACGCGCAGCTTCCCCGGCCGGTGGCACCCCAGGAATACACTCTAATTACTATTTAATCAGTTTGGCTGCTGCCCACAAAGCATTAAATTGTTAGTTAAGATTCCTTATAAATTGTATTTATTAATTTCGGAGAGAGTGGGGGAGGCTAAGGGGCCTTTGGAGCTCCATGGATGTTTCTGGCGTCGGACCACTGCAGATGCTCCATCGTAAAAGCTGAACTTGGATGTATTCCATCTGACATGGTAAAGATTTTAAAATGCTTTTGGTTTCGGGGAAAGCCAAAGCAAGGAAAGTATTTGATGATGGTTAGATGAGCATGCATCACGATACATGTCTAAATAAATTACTAGGGCATGATGAGAGAATAGAAGTCGAAGCATTTTGTTGAGGAACGAACCTGCTGCATCCAGCAAAGAATTCCTTGACTATTGTCTGAAGAAACTTTGGAGCGCAAACTTTTGCTCGTCGGGCTTAAGAGGAGGCAATTACCCATGCAGTGGAGCATCCGCGTGCAGAGCACAGGGGAGGGGCGGGGCGGGGAGGAGAGCGCAGAGCGGAGAGCGCAGAGCGGCCCCTCCTTCACGCTTGGCGGCAGCGGAACAATGCGCTGGTGAGGGTCTGCGTCCACACAGGAGCACAGCTGCTGCTCACCTCCTCCTCCTCCTCCTCATGGACCCGGCCCACACACACACTAACAAATCAGTGTACACACACACATACACATAACAAACACACACACACACACACACACACACACACACACACACACACACTCTCTCACACACACACTAACAAATCAGTGTACATACACACATACACATAATAAACACACACACACACACTAACAAACACACATTCACACACACACACACACACACACACACACACACACACACACACACACACATTTGTTAATGTATTTTACTTAATGTGCCCTGTCTGTAAATAATACATGTATGTGCATTGTCTATATATATATCTTACTGTCTATACTGTCTATTAGGCGTTTCATCAACTAGTATACTAGTCGACTATTATGCTGCAACTGTAGGCAGTCAGCTAGTTGTGGACAAAATGAATGGACTAGACATTCCCATGTAATGAAACCTGTTCCAGTGAAATGGAAGTTGTGCCCAAATGTACAAGTGTACAATATGGACACGTCTGTTATGGATAATCATTTGACTACCTGACAGCTATTATGAAAAATAATAATAATAATAATAAATATAGCTGCAAGCAGCAATGTGGGGGCCAAGCAGTGCGCTATAGCAGGAATGGCGTTGCCATGGCATGAGCAAGCACTCACAGCAAGAAGCCAAATTACACCAATGTCCTTGTGCATTCTCACAATCAGCTACCATGTCCCTCTACCAAGTTTGGACTTCATACACCAAAGTGTTGCTGAGATGTGAGCTCACTTTCTTTATTACAGCACCCCTAGAGGCCAAATTAAACCACTTTCCTTGCATGTCTTCACAATCAGCTACCATGTCCCTCTACCAAGTTTGGACTTCATACACCAAAGTGTTGCTGAGATGTGAGCTCACTTTCTTTATTACAGCACCCCTAGAGGCCAAATGAGACCACTTTCCTTCATGTCCTCACAATCAGCTAATATGTCCCTGTACCAAGTTTGGACTTCATACACCGAAGTGTTGCTGAGATACAAGCTCACTTCCTGTATTACAGCGCCCCCTATGGAGGCCAAATGATGCCAATTTCTTCCCGTGTCCTCACAATCAGATACAAAGTCCCTGTACCAAGTTTGGACTTCATACATGAAAGCGTCTCCGAGATGTTAGCCCACTTCCTGTTTTGCGGCTTTATCGCCATATTTGATTGGCTGTCATGGGCCAATAAAGTGGAATTTGAAAAATCTGACAAGTATGGTTTGTGCGGCTCGGTCTAAAGATCATCTCCGCCAAGTTCCGTGAAAATCAGATGAAATTTGTAACCGCTGAAACTTTTCGTAGAGTTTGGACTAAATCCAATATGGCGGAGGTCCAATATGATGGAAAGTGACGGGATAGGGGTCGATGAACTCGGGATCGTCCAAGGATTCAGACGCTACCTCAATTGTGAAAATCAGACAAAAGAGTCAAGAATCATGTGCATGAACGCATGTCCAACATTGAACTGCAGGTGGCGCTAGAGCGTTCAATGTATATGCATAAGAATTGCTGTGAGTGATTGGGACAGTGTCCTGACTAATAGTATCGAGTTTTGTTATATTAACTCAAAGCGTCTTCGATATGTTAGTCCACTTCCTGTTTGGCGGCTTCGTCACCATATTTGATTGGCTGTCACGGGCAAACAAACTTGAAATTGAAAAATCTGGCAAGTATCGTTTGTGTGGCTCGGTCAGAAAATCATCTCCGCCAAGTTCCTTGAAAATCGGATGAAATTTGTAACCGCTGAATATTTTCATAGAGTTTGTATTAAATCCAATATGGCGGAGGTCCAATATGGCGGAAAGTGATGGGATAGGGGTCGATGAACTCGGGATGGTCCAAGGATTCAGATGCTACCTCAATTGTGAAAATCAGACAAAAGAGTCAAGGATCACACGCATGATTGCATGTCCAACATTGAACTGGTGGTGGCGCTATAGCGTTCAATGTATATACATAAAAATTGCTGTGAGTGATTGAGAAAGTGTCCTGACTAATGTTATCGAGTTTTGCTGTGTTAACTCAAAGTGTCACCTAGATGTTTGTCCACTTCCTGTTTGGCGGCTTCATCACCATATTTGATTGGCTGTCACGGGCAAACAAAAATGAAATTGAAAAATCTGACAAGTATCGTTTGTGCGGCTCGGGGAGAAGAATATCTCCGCCAAGTTCCATGAAAATCGGATGAAATTTCTGACCGCTGAAACTTTTCGTAGAGTTTGGACTAAATCCAATATGGCGGAGGTCCAATATGGCAGAAAGTGACGTAATAGGGGTCATTGAACTTAAGTCGGTCCAGGGATTCCAACGGTGCCTGATATGTGAAAATCGGACGCACCATTCAATGGTCACATGCGTGAATGCAATCCAGGTTCGACCCATTGGTGGCGCTAGAGTGTTGGGCATAGAGTTCTGGAAATTGTTGAGAGTGATCATGGGACAGTGCTGAATCAGTGTGCCAAATTTCATAACTTTAGACCCAGCGGTTCAATTTTCGGCCAGATTTTGACCTGTTGGTGGCGCTAGATGGCTGGGTTTAGAGGTCCGTAAATGAGTGTGAATGGTCAGTGGAGTGTCCCGAAACTTTCTGCCAAAAAATCTGCACTTTTTAGCCAGGCGTTCTATGGGCTGCCATAGACTCCAATGGCAGAAGTGTAATAATAGGAAAAGCTAGTAACTCAATGGGTGCCTTCGCAGCTTCGCTGCTTGGCCCCCAATTATAATAATAATAAAAAAACAAGTTCAAATCAGTAGTAGTGAAACTTTTACGATCTATATTGTATTTCGTATAGAGTTCATAATACATATTTTTCTGTGCTGCTGGAGAGACACCACCAGCCAGACCCAAATTTGTGTGCAACACACACATACACCAACAACACACAGAAGTGAAGCATATAGGCACAAAACAATGAACATAAACAGTACTGTAACTGTAGAAATAAGTTTTTTATAAACTGTGTTTACTCCACACACTCCACAAGTGCACACAAACACACACTCACAGACACACTCACACTATTCTCACTTTACCAGAGAAAAGCACAAACACTGTTGACCACCAAGGAGGAAGGGCAAGTACCATCACACTTAAAGTCACTAAACTATCACCATCAAACGACCTAGCCTTCGGCATTTCTTCATTTTCTTCGCCCACTCTCCTCCCTTCCTCCTCCCTTCTTCTCCCTCTCCTCCTCTCTCTCTTTTAGGCTCTAATCCGTTGGTGATGATGTATCCTTGGCGGCAGAAGCAGCTTGTTATATATCTATAGATCCATAACAAGCTGTGAAGAAGACAACCTCCCATGTGTTTTAATTTGACTTTAAAAGCATCCCGGGCACTGGCGATGCTTTTAATAGTTATTCACTTACAAATGATTGTGGGTCATTATGCAGTCGTTGGGAGGCCAGTAATGAGTGGGGGGCTTAATGGCTCTTGTACGGCACGAGGCGTAAACGATAGGGAAAAGTTCCCCTCAGTAAGTTTTTATGATTATTCCAGTCGAGCGCCATTAGCCTAAAGAACGGCGTCCATTGGCTCTAATCAAATTTATTTTATTAATATTGGTTCACAGGCTTGTGTAGGTAATCTTTCAGCTTATAAAAGTGTAGAGAGAGAGAGAGAGAGAGAGAGAGAGAGAGAGAGAGAGTAGCAACAGATTGGTGGTTGTGGAGAAAAAAGGTGAGCGTGTGTGTGTGTGTGTGGGGGGGGGGCATTTTAAACAAATATTGTGTTAATCTTTGGTCAAGTTAATTCTCCTCTCAGCCCCCTCTTTTTATCATAATTTAACAGTGGCTAGTGACAGCAGGCATAATCAGATGAAGATGTGAGTGGCTGGTATTTATTACAGGCGAGAGAGGACACTGGTGAAGACAGCTAAGTACCCGCGGCCGCCTCGTTCCTATTGATGTACAACGCTGACAAGTAAATTAAATTTACCTTTGGAAATGGTTCTATTAGTATTTTTATTAGGTTAATTAACCAAGCTCTGGGGACGCCTGCTATGGGTTGAGATTGGAGATTAATTCACTGTTCTCCTTTAGCTAGCGGAGGACTTGACAGAGTAATCCCCGCAGTCCGAGACGTCCGCCTCTCTCTCCCTCCCTCCTTCCCTCTCTCTCTCTCTCTCTCTCCCCCTCTCCAGTGTGCCTGGCGATCAACCTCTTCATTACTGTGTGCCGCAAAGTCACTCACGTCCGTCTCATAATACGGCAATTATTCGCCTATTGTTTCACCAGTTTTCCCCACCTC
>NW_027468620.1:23062424-23064924 GCF_046254945.1 Alosa pseudoharengus | reverse complement strand
ACACAGGGGGACATCATAGCCAGTTTAATAGGCATGGCTAATGAGACTTTATGCATATAAGTCAACACAGCCATAATCCTTTTGGTCTTTTGGTTTCTTTGTGTCATTATGGGAAACACAGACAAATTTCACAATACTATCAAGGGATGTTGCAATATTATAGACTAAAACAAAATTCAATTCAAACTCACACACACACACACACACACCCAACTACATCACATGACTTATTCAGCTTAGACCCCAGTAGTTGATGTGAGTATATGTGTGTCTGTCTCTGTGTGTGTGTGTGTGTGTGTGTGTGTGTGTGTGTGTGTGTGTTAAGGACATTAATCAGAGGCCTTGTGACAGAGGCTGTGTGTGTGGCGAGGCAGGGTCAAACTGGGGCTATTAAAGGAAGACATGGGACTGGGGTGTCGGTTGTGTTAAGCGGCCGCGCTGCGCTCCGCTCCGCTCCCCGAGGGCCGTGTCTGGGGCCAGGGCCGCAGCTGTCCCCTCTCCCTGCTACCCAGCTGGAGGGAGAGGCCCAAGCCCCATCCAGTCTGGGCTGCCTGCCCCTGCCTCTGTAGGGGCCAGGAGGAGGAAATTGGAGGAGGAGACAGGGATAGGTGTGGGGGTGATGGTGGGTGAGGGGGGGGGGGGGGGGTGATAGCTGGGGGGGCCTATTAAAGGTAGCCCTTCCACAAACACGCATCTCACGCTCAAACACACGATTGCGGCAACGTTCATAATCAGTGAGGCTATCGGACATGATTTCCTCCCGTTTAATTATGCACCCAGACTCTCTGTCTGTCCGGTGAGAGGCTCAGTGTTACGTACGGCCCACGGGATTAACAGATGTCTGTGAACGCAGCAATGCTGCCCCTCCTGTCTGAATCTCTGCCAGGCAAACATCAGTCACTTTTACTCTATTCAAAATCAAGAATGGAGCAGCCCACTGCAGTGGGTGATGGCCTTTCCATTAAAAAGAGTGAGAAAGAGAAAGAATAAAGTCTATCAGCACACCATCTGACAACTGCATACTAAGCAGTGAGCCCCTGAATGTCTCAGCAATGGAGACACAGTGAGTACAAAGTCACTGTAAGAGTAAGTGCATTGGAGAAGTATATGGAATGCATTTGTAAGTGTCAATATAATCAGTGTCACTTCTATCTATTTCTGCAGCACTCTTCTCTTCAGCACTCTCTTTCTTCCTCTTTCCCTCTATTCTCTCTCTCTCTCTCTCTCTCTCTCTTTCCCCCATCTCCTCCCTCTCTCAGCTCCCTGCCAGCACTCCCTCAACTAATCTCAAGTGGTTCAATGTTGTTCAATTAGATTTCAGTTGACATGCATTGGAAGTAGGCAGTACCATCAGTAATTCAGCCCTCTTTATAGCCAATCTATTTTTTAATAAAGGTTCTGAAGAAAACATTAAAGTATTGATCTTTATTTATCGATCGGGCAGCGCGCATAGTTAAGGCTGACACAAATCAATCAAAATAAATTTAAAATGATGATAGCATATAGGAGATCCCGAGTTTGGGCCGCGAGCTTAATTAGTGAAATGGGGAGAGGGAACCCAAAGCAATATCAGACAGTAATACAGAGCTGGGGAGGCCAGCGGCGAGCCAGATTAGGCATTTGTATTGTATTAAGGCGAGCAATTCTAGAGCCAAGGTTAATGAAAGGGCATAGTACTTTAGGCCCGCATAATCCGCAGATAAAAAGACCTCTGTACACAAAGGACTAACGTTCCCAGCTCCAAATGTGCTGGAAAAAAAAACACCCATGCACACACACAGGCACATTAAAATAAAACAAACAAGTCACCACTTTGACTCATGTCATCAACAGATATGACGACGATGTCAAAATACACACTAATCAAGAATAGTGAGAGTGTTGCTCTGAAACATATTGGTTCAGTTCATATCATATCAGACAGTTTAATCTGAATAATGGGGTTTAGCTGCTGATACCCTGTTCAGTTGTAGGCCATGCAGCAGGTCATAAAACAGTGTATCAGTTTCTTGCGGCATTGTTGGTGTAGTGTAGTTAAATATTTGGTAATTTTTTAGAAACTAGTGCAGTGCCTGTTCAAATATGATATTCCTGTAGAAAACCCAAGGCCCAATTACATCCCCACAGGTAGGCCTGCTTTACAAAATAGGATGATAGGGAAAAAACATCATTCCAGCTATTCATTCAATAATGAATGCTGAATATTATATTATATTAATCATAATAAATGTGTAACGAGCAGAGTTTAAGCATGGCAGCATGTGATATTTGGTACAGATCAGAATGACTAAAACAGCTGTTTTGAGTTAAGGCTATATGTTGTTCAAAAACAATCTCTAATAGCCTATAAGTGACATCACGCTCTGTCTGCCACTCATTGGGTGTGTTCGAAACGGGTACAGTTGCTGCCTTTTAAGATATCTAACTGGGGAGCAAGGCAGCAAGTGCGGTTCGAAACCGAAAAAAACAAATTCTGCTGCCTTTTAAGATATCTTAGAAT
>NW_027468620.1:23052424-23057424 GCF_046254945.1 Alosa pseudoharengus | reverse complement strand
ATGGACATGGAGGAGAAGGTAAAAGACCAAAAACACAGAGAACGGATCGTACAACAGGGAGTGATTATGAGTAAGGAACAAATCAGGAGATACTGAGTGACAGAGAGTGAGAGAGAGAGAGAGAGAGAATGAAAGCAAGGGAGAGAGAATGTAAGATAAAAAAGACTGAACCAGTTTGACGACTCAGGAAGCATAAGAGTAGAGAAGTATGATAAAAGGAAAGAGAAATAGAAAATGAGAGAGAGAGAGAGAGAGAGAGAGAGAGCTGGGGCTTTGGCACTGATAAAGGGTGAGGGTATTCTGATTCCGTGTTTGGGCGCACTTCTGGGGGGAACATAAATTCAGATGTGATAAGAGAGCAGGGCTCCTCAGCTCCTGCTTACTGTCTCAACTCTGCACACACACACACACACACACACACACACACACACACACTCACACACACACACACACACACACACACACACACACACACTCACACATGGGTCCAATCTTTTATTTATCGGCAACACAACGCACCGTGGCACTGCACAGAGCACGGCAAAGCATAGCACAGTGGCAAAGGGAGCAGACAGAAAGAGAGAGAGAGATGACGAGAAGAGAAGAGAAGAGAAGAGAAGAGGAGAGGAGAGGAGAGGAGAGAAGAGAAGGGTGGTGGGGTGGAGTGGGGTGGGGTGGGAGAGAGAGATGTGTGTGTGTGGGGGGGGGGGGGGGGGGGCACAATCGCATGTACATGAAGTACACAAACGAGAAAAAAAAAAAAAAACTTTACAGAGAAACTTTCTCACTGTCTCTTGGTCCTCACATGCAAGGAGAGGCACGCACTATACGTTTGCCACAGATTTCCGCTCTAACGTATACAAAACATGCCGGAGCACACAAAGCCATATGCCCAGAGGAAGGCCAGTGAGTCTCCCTGGACACCAGATGCATCGTCTCCATGCTGAAAGAGCAAAAAGAGACAGGAATAGACCAGATGAAATGGCCTTGCGATGAAACGCCGCTGCACGCAATATAACTGTGGTTAACAAGGGTTTACACGGTACAGCGTAACACAGTGACACAGGGAGAAAAACACCGTACTGTGGGACTCTGTTGGTAAAAAATAACTGCACTTCTAAGTGTAGGAAAAAAAGAAAACACAATGATTGAGTGTGTGTGTGTGTGTGTGTGTGTGTGTGTGTGTGTGTGTGTGTGTGTGTAACACTTGATCTTTAGATGAGTATGATGTGCTTGTCAGCCTGCGCGTGTGTGTGTGTCCTTGATGTAGCAGAGCAGCAGGCCTAGCAGTCCAAAAAAAGAAAGAAGTGAAAAAAAAGAAGAAAAAAAAACTTTGACTGGTCTTCCCTGCCGTCGGACATCTGTAAATGCAGCGTTTGGCTCTTTCCGCCCAACGCCAGTGATGGACATGAAAACGCTGTTCCTCCCCAACTCCATCTGCTTGCTGCAGATGTCTCAATCAAGGTAGCAGCTGCCTGGTGTCAGAGCTGCCAGGGGAGGCCAGGGCTACTGTTATACATGCTTCTGTTTAAGCAAGAAGGGGCTGGGGGGGGGCTTGGAGGGGGGTGGGTGGGGGTATGGCTGCTATCTGCTGCCTGCTACCTGACCCGTCGCATGGCTGCCTGTCAGCTAGCCACACGCCAGCCCGGCAACAGACACAGAGGTGCAGGTGGACGAGCACACACACACACACACACACACACACACACACACACACACACACACACACACACACACATGGAGACGGACACACACACACACACACACACACACACACACACACACACACACACACACACACACACACATACGCACACTCATCTCCTTGGATGTTGGCTGGCTCTCGACTTCGGGGGGTTGAATTTGAAAGACTCGCTGAAAGAGCCCATTAACAAAAAGCTTTTTATATTGTTATTTAAAGACAAGGTTAACACCTCCGTGTGTTTGTGAAAACATTGTATATTGCTAAGTGTAATTACCAAGCCTAGATTACTGTCTGCTGTTGAAAAATACATTCCCTTCAAATGCCTGCCACTTATGATATTGTGTAAAGTAGCAGAATGATCAATATGAATAAGGACACACTAACCAATTAAAACAAGAGAGGAATTTGTCTGTATTTCTGTAATATACTGTGTTATAACATGCTTATAATATGTAGCGACATAGAATGACCATTACTTACGGCTAAGCATGAAGGATAATTTTCAAAGTCAAAGACCATGTTTTACCCTTCAGTTGGTATTTTTGTGCTTGTGGGTTCATATACTCTATTCAAATATTGTGCCTTTTATAATTTCTCAGCATTTATTTTTTTCCTCTTGCTTTTTGTCTTTGTTGTGCATGTCCACAAGGAGAATTTTTTTTAAATAAAGTTAAAAAATATTTGAACAATGTGTGGAGAGGCAGGGTAAGAATAGCTAGAGAAAGAAAGGAGAACAGAGATGAAAAAAGAGATAAAGAGAGAGAAAGAGAAAGGTCCTCCTTGACCTCTCAGTGGCACCATTCTGCTGTTTCCCTGGGGAGGGCTGGACACTGGCTGCCTGCTCCGCTGCACAGCGGGAGGGCTAAACATCCTCTGTCGCTGCCAAAAAATCACACACACACACACACACACACACACACACACACACACACACACACACACCGACACACACACACACTAAGAAACACAACTCGGATCTCATGCATGCTCGAAGATATGCATATAACACAAGGCAGTATCCATATAAAAACATTCAGGGCTGGACTACACACACATGCACACACAGTGTTTAAACAGAGACTAGCAGCAGGAGCAGGAGCTGCTGGAAACAGCCCTTCACTAACGCATATTCAAATGTACTGCCACTCTGTGGGCTAAATATATTTTTTTAAATCCTCCTCTCTCTCTCTCTCTCTCTCTCTCTCACACACACACACACACACACACACATACAGATAGAGAACACACAGAGGCACAGATGCAGAGACGCTGCTTTATCCTGGCACCTGTCATCAGCCTAACACCCGTCCTCTGATGATGTGTGTGTGTGTGTGTGTATGACAGAGAGAGAGAGAGAGAGAGAGAGAGAGAGAGAGAGAGAGAGAGATGCTGTTTATTGCTTTCTGGGAGATTGATTAAAGATTCCAGGCTAGAGCCTTCCAAAGACATGCTAAAAGCCTGTTTAAACCATGGCAGCCTCTATATCAGACACAACACACACACACACACACACGCACACACACACACACACACAGGTAATGTCTCTGCAAGCTTTATTGTTTTTAATTTACTACCCCCCGTCCTCTCCTTCACTATGTGTGTGTGTCTCTAAAACAATTGTTCAGGAATTACGCACTTTCAAAGCCATCTGTTTTACTGTTTTATTTGTTTATCTAGATCTCCTCCCTCCTGCTCTTCCCTCACTGTGCCTGTTCTCTCTCTCTCGCCCTCTCTCTCTCTCTCTCTCACACACACACACACACACACACATAAACATAACACACACTCACATGCATATTGCACCTTTCTTTCTCGTCTGTCATTCGCAGACATTTTAATTTTATTGGCCGGCCCTCTGTGGCGGGAGAGGCGAAGGCTGCCCATTTTCTGATTAGGAGATTAGGTTATTCATCAGTCAAGAGGCTTCCTGCTGTGACATCACTATCAGCGCGCCGGCCGGTCGCCCAATCAAAACACCTCTGCCAGCCCATTTCAAAGTAATTGAATGTGCAATAATTTCCCTATTAATACATATCTCACATTACAGATTATGCATGAAACATCTACATTATCAGTTGTCTCTGTGTTGTGTGTGTGTGTGTATGTGTGTGTGTGTGTGTGTGTGTGTGTGTTGTGAGCGTGTGTGTGAGTGTATGTGTGTGTGTGTCCGTGCACGCGTGTCCTTACTGTTTGTTAATGTCCCCTGCTCCTGTACCAGTAAATTTAATAGAGAGAGTTGAATAGCCTATGCCAAGATGAAGGGATAGGTTACAGATAGCCTTCTCCTTTTTCATTTATTCTCTCTCTCTCCCTCCCTCTTTCTCTTACTCTCTCTTGCGGGATGCGGCAGAAAATTAAAGAAAATCGATCATTGTTGTTGCGGCCGCACGGTGACTGGCTGAGATGGTTGCTAGGGCCAACAGTAACTCACGGCGAGTAGGTCTGTCTCCCTGAGAAGTTGTTTTGTCATTTTCACAGATAAGCATCAGATTTATTCATTCTCACCTGCTTATTTATCGACATGTTAATTACTTGGAACGGCTCGCGTCGCCTGAATAAATTCTGAGAGGATTTCCAGTGCCTGAAGAGGGATAGCTTGTCCTTTGTGGAGACATACTGGTGTGTGTGTGTGTGTGTGTGTGTGTGTCAGTGTGCATTATTATACAGCAAACATTAGCAATACATTTCTTCAGCAAGTTTACACAGCAATCAGTTATTAACAACACTGTACATTAGGACACATCTCATGTATGTACACATGCTTGCACTCACTCTATCTCACTCTCTCTTTCACTCTCTCTGAAACACACACTCACACACACACACACACACACACACACACACACACACACACACACACACACACACACACTAATCCGAATGTACAAGAATGTGTGAGCACTGACACGATTGCGACTTTATGCGGCAGTTGATTTTTCTTTTTTTTTGCACAGCGTCTGTCTTGTGTAAAAGAGACCTGTCACAGCAGTGCACAATGTGGGAAGCTCTCCAAAAACCGCCTCCAAACATGATCTGATATCACGTCATCCCCTGCACTCCACGCTAATTGTGCTGTGCAGCGCTAAGAATAGGAACCTCATGCCATGTGAAACAAGCACCAGTGTGTGAGAGAGACAAAATGTGTGTTTGTGTGTGTTTATGTGTGTGTGTGTGTGCGTGTGTGTGTGTGTGTGTGTGTGTGTGTGTGTGTGATGTATGTGTAAAAGAGAGAGGATGCAGAAGTGAAGAGTATGGTGATAGAGCTCCATTTTACATGCAAACACATCATGGCTGA